>NW_008582825.1:4777-9822 GCF_000691845.1 Merops nubicus | reverse complement strand
GAGCCTATTTTCCATGTAAGCCACCTCCTGAGCCGCAGCCCGGTGTTTAAGCATTCTGCTCCCTCCCCGCCCTCGGCTGCAGATCGCTGCCTGGCAGCGGGCAGGGCAGGGCGAGCGGCAGCAAGGGCAGTTTTGCCCCTGGGAGAGGAGGAATTCCTTTCAAGTCATCCCTTATCCGAGGTGAGCAGCCTGAGCTGATAGCCAGGGCGGGTCCTGGCAGCGCAGCCGTCGGAGCCTGCCCTCCAACAGCACCGGGCAGGGCTGCTGCAGAGAGCCAGGGGCACCGCGGGCTCCACTCAGCTGTCTGTTCCTTCACCCCCTTGTCTCCCCTGCCCTGGCTTCCTCAGCCGGGCTCAGCACCCCCCGGGAGAGCCTCTGCATGAAAACTGGGGAGAGAACGGTTAAAACCTGCTGGGGAGAGAGCCCCAGGCTGCTGGAGCTGCCTGAATCGCCAGGGTGCTGCCCGAGAGCCAGGCTGTGTGGGCTGGCAGGAAATGTGGTTTCCACCAGACGAGGCTTCAGAAAAAACTGGCACTCTGCAGCGATTTCTGAACAGACCCAGCTGCAGCTGCCATGGGGAGGCCGGGGCCATCTGCTCCTCCCACAGCTTGCTGGCCCCTTCCCCCCGGCCCTCCTCATCCTCACTGCTGGGCTCACCCGCGGGTGTGGGGCAGGCGGTGGTGGGGTGTGGTGAAGGTGGTGAGCCCCTGGCCCAGGCTGCCCCATCCCTGGAACCATCCCAGGGGAGGTTGGATGGAGCTCTGAGCACCCTGCTCTAGCTGCAGATGTCCCTGTCCCTGCAGGGGGTTGGACTCGATGACCTTTTAGAAGTCCCTCCCAACCCAGCCCACCCCATGACTCTATGATCCTTGGGATCTGATTACAAGGAAGGCTGAGGAATGGTGATGGTGTTTCTGCCACACCTCCCACCACCACTGTGTGCTCACCTTACTCCTGGAGTAGCCTCTGCTGCAGAATGAAGGCAGGAAAGGATTTGATTCCTCAGAGACACATTCCCAGCCTGCATCAACACCCAGGTTGCAAGTGGAGGTCAGGTGCACAAAGCTGGTCTAGTTTCCATGCAAAGATGAGGCACAGAGGAGTCCTGCCCACCAAACTTTAACAACTATCAATCTCCAGACTGGCCCATTTATCCAAAAATATAGGTCTTGAGGTAAAGTTCTCCTTTCAGTTATTAAAGTCTCCACCTGAGGTAAATTTGTCTTTCTACCTGGGCAGAATTACTGCTTGTGTCAAGTGGGGCTCCTGCCCAAGTGGGGGAGGAGAGGGAGGAAGGCTTGGAAGCTGCCAGGCAGGGCAGCAAGCAGAGGTTTTGCTAATGGTGTGTTTCTGGGAGCTGGTCCAGGGCCATTGCAGAACCTCAGTATAATTTTACTGCTATTTCTCAGGTTGAGGTTTGATCCACGAGGCTTTATCTTTGGAAACAAGCATTTCACAGAGCAGCGTCCCCGTCCTCATGATGAAGGGCTCTGCAGCACATCCTTTGGTTCTCTAAAACACAGCACGCTTCACAGACCTGAAGCATTTCCTAGAGGTGATTGATGGCAACTCATTTAATGCAACGTGTAGGTCTCAAACTAGGAATATATCGAGCTGGGGAAGGAGCTATTTCTTCTTCTGGGGGTGCTTCCCGTGCTCCGCTCGCACTCAGGGTGGAAGGAGCGATTGCATTTTATCCCCTGGATGCAAAAAGTCATTATCAGAGGCTAAAAAATCTGCAGGCAGAACCTCTGGAACCTGGTGTCTTGCTACACGGTGTTTGTGCTGTGTGCTCTGCAGTGCTGAAAGCAGAGTCCTCCCCAGCCAGGCAAAGGTCTCGGGCTGTCAGGTATGGCCAGAGATGGTTTGTGTCTCCCATCATATTCATAAAATCAGAGAAAGAATCACAGAGTGATTTAGGTTGGAAAGGACCTTGAAGACCATCCAGTTCCAACCCCCCTGCTGTGGCAGGGGCACCTTTCACCAGAGCACGGTGTTCAGAGCTCCATCCACCCCAGCCTTGAACCCCTCCAGTGGTGGAGCATCCACAGCTTCCCTGGGCAACCTCTGCCAGTGTCTCACCACCCTCAGAGGGAAGAACTCACTGTGTGTAGTGGCCACCACACGCTGGGATCCTCAGGGCTGTGGGGTCTGTAGGAATGGGGTGCTGTCTGGCTAATCCAGGGCTCCCTTTGAACCCTTCCCATCTCAAAAGATGGATTTTATTTACACTTACAGAGACCCAGCCAGGCTCAGCTTTGCATTTTCTGGGTTGAGTGTTAATATTTTATAGCATCAAAGTTGACTGCCTAGCTGAGGGCCTTTTTTAACTTGTCAGAATTTGCAGCAGATCCATCACTAGTAGGGATCTTTTTGCTGCATTTCCCCATATTTAATAGGGGTGGATCCTCCAAGTTGTAACACACACGCATAGTTAACAGCTTCATTTATATTAAACATATATGGCATTGTTGTTAAATAATGATGAGCTGCATGGTGGAGTCCCCACCCCTGGAGGGGTTTCCAAGCCGTGGAGATGTGGTGTGAGGGACATGGGTCAGTGGAGACCTCACAGTGCTGGGGGAAGGGTTGGACTTGATGATCTTCAAGGTCTTTTCTCACCAAAACGATTCTCTGGTTCTCTGACTGTTGAGGGTTCTGTGCAACTGGGGGTGCTGCACACCCTTCCCAGGGCTTAGGAAATGGAAATAGTGTTTAGGCAGCCACTAGCAACGAGTCCCCCAACAGCTCAGGCTTCAACACTCTGCCTGGGGTCTCTTTTCACAGAGCTCACCTACAGCCACTCCTGTGGAGTACAGCCCAGGCTTCTGCACGGAGAGGCCCCGTTCCAGCTCCTGCAGCCACTTCAGCATTTGCATTTCCTTTGCTCTCTCTGACCGTAACCATAGAACCTTCTACAACACTTGGAAAAATATCATCTTTGGCATTTAGTACCTTTTCTCCACCCCTGTGCATGTGTGCTTTTAGAAGGAGCAAACAGAAAATCCACGTAACTCTGGTGTCCGTGGCCAGGAAAAGCTGTGACCGGAGAGAAGGGGAAAAAATCCTCCTAGTTAGAGGAGAAGCATTAATTTGGGGAGCTGCAGCTCTGCCTCTGTGAGCCTGTGCTGCACTCAGCCAGGCTGCTCGGGCAGAAATGGGTCAGGGGAACGTGCCCTGCACCAAGGTGCTGGAGACAGCACCCGAGGGGGGGTTTTGAGCCCTGCACGGGGCTGCTACTGGTCATTACTGGAGAGCCAGGGTTGAATGGGAAGGAACACAAATAGCTACTACAAATGGCCCCAGGCTAGGTGGCTCACCCAGGCTATTTTGGCAAATTCTGTGGAATGACAAATATATTCACCCATCAGGGCTGGCTCAGCAAATAGGCTGGAGTAACAGTAACACTGCAGTGAATAATTCAGCTGCTGCCAGTGGTAGCCTGAGAGTGAGGTGTACAGGAAGAGAAAATGAGGGAAATGGGATTACTCGGGTGCTGGGTGGCAGGAAAAGCAGGAGAAGGAGGCATGGAATGGAGAAAAATAAAAGCCCTACCCAACCTCCAGGGCACTCAGCTGAGAAGTGAGACAGATCCACCACGTTCCTGCTCAGAGCTGGGCAGAGCAGCCTTCAAACCGTGGAGCTGCTCTGGGGCTTTTCCAGACAAAACCATGTGGAGAAGGAGAAGAAGGGAGACAAGCCAGGCAAGGGCAGGTCGAGGTGAGGAGCTAAGGAAACTTTTGTAGACATGGATGCATTGCCATGGGAAGTCTCAGCTTCTTCTCAGCTGCTGCTGTGCTCCTAAAACAGCGTCTTGAAGAATATTTAGTGTTGGCAGCACATCCCTTTTCACCCCCTCCCTCTCTCCACACTGTGGGGCTGGTTCAGGCACTGGTCTGGAAAAGCCTCTTCTTTCAACTATCATCTTTTGCTGCTACACGAGGAGATTTTAGGTTCATTTAGGCAAATCAGGGCCTCGTGCTGCTGTTTCTGGACACCTAAAATGTGCAGGACTCACAAAAAGATGTGTGGATCCTCTCCCATGGTTTCTGCTCTTTCTTCTGGCATCATGGTCTGGGGATCCCCACCCAGTGTGGCTGTGTAGGGCCTCTTTTTAAAAGGGGCTTCTATTTGGAGAGATTTAGATCTTTTTTTGCTTGGAGACACCTTCCTGGTGGGGCTTCTAGCTAATTGGGCTGGCTAATGAGGATGGCAGAATGGGTTTAGGCATGACCAGGTTACTGGCTGTGTTACTTTCATCACCAATGCATTGAGAGTAGGAGCCTGACACTTCAGCATGGGCTGCCACAAGCTTTAAAGATGAAGAAGGCAAAGCATGGCCATTCCCACCTGAGAAACAGGAATGGGAGAGGGTACCACACCCTGCAGTCAGGCTCCTGTTCCACACTCCCCTCTGCCCTTCCTGCAGCCCCTCCTTTGGAGGCTGATGGTGCATGTGGGGGCAGCCAGGTCCCAGCTGAGCCACCCCTCGTGCACAGACCCTGCTTGTCTCTGAGGCCTCTTGCACTTGGCAGGTCCCCATGGCTCGTTCCAGCTCCAGCTCCAGCTCCAGCTCCAGCTCCAGCTCCAGATCTAGATCCAGATCCAGATCCAGCTCCTGCCTTTCCCAGGGAAAGGAGCCCTCAGGGATCTGCTTGCCTGGCAGAAAACCCGAGCAGGGTTGTTCACAGCAGCTTCTCCAGCTCTCCACACCAGTTTTCCCCATGGTCTCACAGACACAGACCTAACTGCCATTTTTTTCCAGTTGAAAGAGGCTGAAATGGGCCAGTCAGCTGGGCCAGACTAACGTGTGCTAAGCCAGGCAGAAACAGCCTTCAAAACCACGGGCTGGGATCTGCCCCCCTCCAAACAGCCACCCGTGGTGTGTGTGGATCCAGGTCGAGCCTGCTCTGCTCCATGGCAGCTGAATCACTGAACTGTTTTGCTTGGAAGAGACCTTTAAGGTCATGGAGTCCAACTGCTCACCAGCACTGCCAGGTCCCCACTGCCCCCTGTCCCTCACCCCACCTCACCACAGCTTGGGA
>NW_008582825.1:0-4699 GCF_000691845.1 Merops nubicus | reverse complement strand
AGCCGCCCCTGGGGCAACTTGAGGCCTTTTCCCCTGCTCCTATCACTTGTTCCTTGGGAGCAGAGCCCGACCCCCCCCTGGCTCCAGGCTCCTGTCAGGAGCTGTGCAGAGCCAGAAGGTCTCCCCTGAGCCTCCTTTGCTCCAGGCTCAGCACCCCCAGCTCTCTCAGCCACTCCCCACAAGATTTGTGCTCTAGACCCTTTCCCAGCAGCTTTGTTGCCCTTCTCTGGACCTACTCCAGCCCCTCAAGGCCCTTCTGGGAGTGAGGGGCCCAAAGCTGACCCCAGGATTTGAGGTGCACCACACCCGTGCCCAGCACAGAGGTGCCCTCACTTCCCCAGCCCTGCTGGCCACGCTGTTTCTGTGTGTGGAACCCACCTTCCCTGGGGGTCCATCACTTCCACAAACTGCAGCCTCAGCTCATCCCGGGGTGAGGAGAAGACCCTGCAGAGGAGCAGGCTGAAGGAGGGGGGCAGGTCTGTGCCACTGGTTTGCCTGGTGCCCACCAAAGCTGCAGCTCCCCCTCGGGAGCACCAGTGGGATGCTCTGGGGCAGGCAGGCTGACCTGGGCAGTCCTGGGGAGTACTCGGGGGCAGCATCCAGGGCAGAGGAATGGGGCTGAGCTCACTGCACTGGCATTTATTTCTATTTTGTTTTCTTGTTGAACTTGCCCTTTTGGGAAGAGCAGAGAGCCAGGGCAGGACAGGCTCCCAGGAGGCAGCGTGGAGGTCCCTACACTTGATCATTTAATGGGGTGTGTTCTGAGGCTGATCTCTGCTCAGGCAGAGAGGAAATTTATGGTATTTAATTTCCTAGGAAAGGAGGATTTGGGGGAGGGGGGAGCACAGGGGAGGCCTCTCAGCAAGGACAGGCATCTGATCTTCCCGTGGCTCCTGGGCTGGTGCATCAGCTTGCACAGAGCTGCACTAATTTCCTAGGAAAGGAGGATTTGGGGAAGGGGGGAGCACAGGGGGGGCCTCTCAGTGAGGACAGGCAGTGCTGATCTTCCCGTGGCTCCTGAGCTGGTGCATCAGCTTGCACGGAGCTGCATGTTCATTTTCCCCTTTGCTTTTGTTGCTCTCCCAGAGGGAAAGGGTGAGCACAGGAGGGAGCACTGAGCAGAGAGGGCAAAGACCAAACCAGGCTCTGTCACCACCTTTTGGGCAGGTGCCACGATGCAGAGCCCATCAGGTGGGCATCACTGGGGTTGGGGAGGGGTGAGGGAGGGAGAAGGACTCTAAAATGCTTGTCTCCAAGCAGTCTAGACCCAAATTCAAATTCTCTATTAAAAAATGGGAAAAAAAAGTGCTTTGACACTGGCAGTCTGCCTAACCACGTGCTCTGTAGGAACTGGCAAGTTTTGGAACAGGACAGCAGCTGTGATGGAGCAAGAAACAAAAGGTTGAAGTCAATGGGGAGGGTTGGGGTTGTCTTTGTGGCTGTACGCTGCTGCTGCTGCTGCTTTCCAGACCCAGTCACATTTGCCTGGTCCTGGCATGCTCCTCCCTCACCCCCTCCCTCTCTTCTTCTGTTTGCCCACGTCCTATTTTCTATTTGCCCTCATCCCAATCTGTTCCTTCCACCATTGCTCCAAACCTTCATCCATCCCAATTTTAGTGTTGCCCAAAGGTCTTTGCAGTTCATCCAGTGCAAACACCCGTTTCCAAAGCCTCCAAGAGGTTTTCATGCCCCTTCTCTGAGGCTGGTTGTTGGAGTTGTTCAGCCTGGAGAAGAGAAGTCTCCTGGGGGACATTACTGCAGCCTTTCAGGACTTCAAGGGGCCTGTCAGAAAGATGAGGACAGACTTTTTAGCAGGGCCTGTTGTGACAGGACAAGGGGTGATGGTTTTAAACTAAAGGAGGGAGATTTAGACGACAGAAAAGGAAGAAATTTTTACACTGAGGGTGTTGAGCCCCTGGCCCAGGCTGCCCAGAGAGGTGGTCGCTGCCCCATCCCTGGCACCATCCCAGGGGAGGTTGGATGGGGCTCTGAGCACCCTGCTCTAGCTGCAGATGTCCCTAGTTGCAGAGGAATTGGACTAGATGGCCTTGAAAGGTCCCTTCCACCCCAATCCAGTCTGGGATTGTCTCATTTACCTCCTGCTCCCCTCGCTATTCATGGAACGTTTGGTTATCACTTCCCAGGGGTCTCTCTTTCCACACTGCACCCCAGTGACCCCAGCAGCAGGGCTGGGCTTAGGGCAAGGGGGGACAACAAAGCCTCCAGGCAGAGTGGCACTAACAGTTTTCCAGGTGTGAAGGCTCTGGCTGGAGGCTGTGTGGGTACCCAGGAGTGCTGCTACCACCAGCCCTCGGGTGTTGTCAGCGTGGCTGCAGAACAAGACCCTGTTATCAAGGTCCCTTCTTCTGGATGGCAACCAAGGCTCTGATGCACAAAATTAAAAACCCTGTGGCAGCTTATTTCCCACAAGGGGAAACCCCACCCAGCAGATCCATTGAGTGGAGAGGATGTGTTAATAACAAAGTGTGGCTTCTCCTCTCTCTCCTCCCTGCCTCAGTGTCTGGTTGTGCACTTTGGGTTTCATGTGGCACAACTAAAAATCATGTGCTTTTTTTCCCCATGTGCTGGGGGGATGCAGGAGGTCCTGGGGAGGCAGCTTTGGGCTGGGCAGCCCCAGGAACCTGGTTCTGCTGGAGAGTCCCATAGTAAAGCCACAGCATCAGAGAGCTTCAGGATTAACTCTCAGGTGTCTGCATACTACATGCCTCCTAAACCAATGTGATTAATCCTGTTCTCATTTGCCTTTCTTGAGCTTTTTGTGCTGGCACTTTTAAAGCTTTCTCTGCAGCTGAGGGGAGGAATCATTTTCTCTGTAGACAGTTGTGTAGAGATTTGGGGAGTCAGGGTTTTGGGAGGAGCACACAAAGTGTTGTTATCCTTGCAGTGTAGTTGTGGTACCTTGCAACATTTGTCTCAGTGCTTCCTCAGCAGCTTCTTCCAAACTCGGGGAGGCAGATGAGCCTTAGTTCAACTTCTAAAGAGAAATAACATTTCTTGCAGCCAGGAAGTCTAAAACTTCAGTCTCCAGATTGCTCTGGTGAAGTTTTGCAGCAGAAGCTGGATTTGATAGCATCTGAATCGTCCCCTAAAAGCCATGGCCCTGCCTTAGCACATCAACACGTTTCTGCTTTCAGAGGGTCAATATTGCCCCACAGTGCTGAAGTTTCTGCTGCTGACTGGCTGTGAAGCTCCATCCTCCCTGCTCCCTCTGAGCAGCCCCTCACTCCCACCTCAGAGCAGCTGATTCCAGCCTTATTCCCAGAGCTGGTGCTATCAGCACTGTGCTTCCCTGGAAACAAAGTTTCTTCCAAGAGTTAAAAATATGCATAACCCCATAAAGGGTTTAAAATCTATCCTGGTCCCATCGAGTGAAAGCTGCTTAATTGGAACTCCCACACAGGGCTTTGCAATTAACAGTGGTGCTGCCATCCAGAGAAAGCAGAGGAGAGACTCCCCAGGTCAGAACACAAAACACAGTCCTGGCCTCTCTGAAAACGTGGTGCACAGCCACAGACACCATCAGCTGCCTTTCATCTCCACATCTCCTGGTCACAAATGAGTCCTGCTCTTCTCCCAGCCTGTTTTTTATGGGGTGGCCCCTGTGCTATAGAGGAGCCTGAACTGCAGCTCATCTCCCTCATCCTTGGCTGTGAGATGATGAATTGTCTCCCAGGTCTTCCCTGCTGCACCATTTCCACCCTGGGTTCACTGGGCATCTCCTGAAAGGCTCCTGAATTCACTGGGCATCTCCTGAAAGACACCTGAAACTGAAGAAGCTGCTTTGGGCAGAGCTGGGGAGAGGCCTGGCTGATGCAGAATCCCTGAGTCATGTCCCAAATTCCCCTCTGCAGCAGGGCTGCAGGGTGACCTTGGGCTGTGCTCCTCCCAGCGCAGGAGGTGCAGCAGGATGCAGCCCTGAACCTCTGCCTGAGGAGTGAGGAGCCCCTCCAGGGCTCCCCAGCTCAGGGCCAGTGGAGACCATAATGAACCAGCATCCTCCACCAAATCACAGCTGTAGGTGGGGGCTTACCCCACAGCAAGGGAGGGGTCCTCCCTCCCTGGTTCTGCCTCGTGTTCAGGCCCTCGTTTCCTCACTGACCCTCGTGGAGTTTGCTGGGGGTGCAGAGATGGGGGTCAGTGCCCAGGGGGGGTGATAGTGCCTTTATTTAACTCCTTCACACGTAACTGGCTGGTGACTGACATGAAAAAACAAAGACCTTGGGCATGTGCAGTTATTAAACATTACAAAGGGGGGAGGGCATCTGAAGCCTGTGATTCTACCCAAATCTTAAGCTCTGCTGCTGCTTTTTTGCAGGGTTATGGGAGGAGAAGGCCCAGGGCCACCTGGGCTTTGTTTAGTTTGCCCCAAACCCTCCCCTGGATTAGGCAGAACAGTAAAAATCCAAAAAGACTGCCCAGACCTAAGGACAGGGGTTTCCTCCCTGAGCAGAGGAGAGCAGCTGAGCAGTTCCTGGGGGCTTTGGGCAGGCTAACCACAAATCTGCTGCAGAGCCTCGTGCTCTGAGAGCGGCGGGGGCAGGAGCTGCTCCCCTTTGCTGCTGCACCTTGAACCCCTTTCGTTTCCAGTGTAACTGCCCTCGTTGCCATGGCTGTCAGAGCTCACAAAGGTGAAGTGGTGGGTTTGCACCAGGAGGGGCTGGAAGCAGCCGCGTTGCCT
>NW_008582824.1:891-2031 GCF_000691845.1 Merops nubicus | reverse complement strand
TGGGGGCACGGGTGGGCTCCAGGAGCTCAAAGTTCCCTTCCAACCCCAGTGATGGATTGTGTGACCCCACACCAGCAGGGCAGTGCTGTTTGGGGGGCTGGGGGGATCCCCACTGACCTCTCCCCCTTGCAGGGACAGCATGATGGGCAGCTTCATCCTCTTTGGTGCCATCGACCCTGCCTACACCACCAATGGCATCACCTGGATCCCCCTCTCTGCTGAGACCTACTGGCAGGTCACCATGGACCGGTAGCCCTGGCACAGCCCCTCTCCTCTGCAACTCACCCCTAGATGGGTTTTTTTTGGGGGGGTGCAGCCCAGGAGGCTCACCCCCACCCCTCTCCTCAGTGTCACAGCCAGAGGGAAGCCCTTGGCCTGCACCCACGGCTGCCAGGCCATCGTAGACACTGGCACCTCCAGGCTGGTCGTGCCCTCCAAAGCCCTCAGTAGAATCCAGGCTGCCTTTGGTACCACCTCTGACGGGCAGGTGAGGCCCTTTTGGAGCACTCTGAGGCTCTGGAGGGGGTGCCCGGCTGCTCCCCGTTGCCCCTGGGTTCCTCCTGGGGGCGCTGCTGACCCCTTCTCTCCCCTCTGTCCCCTCCTCAACCCTCAGATCAGCTGCTCCCGCGTCCCCTTGCTGCCCAAAATCGTCTTCCACATCGGTGGGAAACCTTTCCCCGTGCCACCCACCTCCTACGTGGTGCAGGTGAGGGGCTGGGGGTGGGGAAGGGCTCTGGGGGGGTTGGCAAGTGGTCGCCACCATCCCACACCTCCTTGCAGGAGGATGGGGAATGCATCCTTGGCTTCCAAGGCATGGACATCCCCACGGAGGCTGGAGAGATCTGGATCCTGGGGGACATCTTCATCCGCAACTACTACGTCATCTTCAACAGGGCCAACAACATGGTGGGGCTCTCCAGGCTGCCCTGAGCTGGGCAGGGGGACAGGCAGCTTGGTTTGGGGTCCCCCAACTCCGTGGCTTTCTCAGGGCTCCCATCCCCTCCACAATAAAGCTGTAAAGAAGCTCCCCCTCGTGCCAACTCTCCCTGGGAAGAGCCACCCCGAGGATCCACCACGGCGCTGGGCAGAGGTGGTGCCACCCCCCCCTGATGATGGCCTTGGCCCCCCGGCCACACCATC
>NW_008582824.1:441-662 GCF_000691845.1 Merops nubicus | reverse complement strand
TGGCCGCACCATCACCCACTGGGTGCCCATACAGAGCCCCAAGGTGCCCAGGGCAGAGGTGGTGCCACCCCCCTGATGATGCCTTTGCCCCCCCTGATGATGCCCTTGCCCCCCCTGATGATGCCCTTGGCCCCCTGGCCACACCATCACCCACTGGGTGCCCATACAGAGCCCCAAGGTGCCCAGGGCAGAGGTGGTGCCACCCCCCTGATGATGCCCTT
>NW_008582824.1:0-208 GCF_000691845.1 Merops nubicus | reverse complement strand
ATCCCTCCTATGGCCTCTTTGGGGGCAAGGGGAGGGTGCTTGTCGTGGTGCTGGGTCCCATCCTGGTGCTTTGTGCCCCTAAGCACCATCTCTCCTTGCTGGACACGGGCTGGATGAACCCCTGTGGTGCTCCCAGGAGCTATGGACAAGTCTTCTCACCACCCCCCTGGGTTGAGGAGCCTTTTGGAGGGGGCAGCACCCCCCTCCA
>NW_008582823.1:0-5367 GCF_000691845.1 Merops nubicus | reverse complement strand
AACTTTACAGTCAACCCAATTGATCTGAGTAGCTTATATTTTAAGGCAGAATTTTGTGATTGTTTTATCTTGGAATTTCTTGTTTTCTTCAATGCATTTGGCAGAAAAGCATAATCATAATGAGTTATCTCCACAAATTACGTGAGAGCTCCCTTCAAGTTCCATGAACACGTACACACAGTTTATCAAATGCTTATGTTTTCCTGTCCAGTGTATAACTTACTTTTTTCCTTTCTAGAAGAGTTACGCATCATTAATTGCATAAATATAACTTGCTTTGATTTAAAGGGATATAAGTCAGCAGACTGCTGCCTTTAGAATTCCCTCAGATGTTACGAATGTTGGAATTGAAAATATAATTAGTAAAGCAAGGATTTGGTTAGAAGACAGGGATTTAGTGCTACCTGGGCAAACAAGTATTGCCTTGGAAGACTGCGTTTTCTTTTTCTTCTGTCACATTGCTTACATGAAAGCTTTCAAAGGTAATCACCAGCTGAGTTACTGTGTCCCCATCCCCACCTGCCAAGTGCTCTCTCTGTTTGAGGTACTCAAATCTAAATCTGTAGGACTGGACTTTCTATATAATGTAGCTGTCAATAGCACTGCTTTTTGGAACCACTGTTGACTTCAGTTACAGCTGTGAATGTTTAGGGTTACTGTAAATGAGACCTGAGATGGTAGGAGACTTCTTGAAATTGTTCTTGTATTTATATCAGTGTCTTGCTTTTTGAAGCAAATAGTGCGGCTATGGTGTGTGCAAGAGAAACTCCTGAAGGGATTGGGGTTTCCTTTGTCTTAAGAGCACTATTTATTAACATACCATTAACTGCTTTTGACCAAGCTTAAAGATTTTGCAATGTCTGTAATAGCAGCATGAGTAGGAACCATCTATTTTGGTGCACCAAGTCAAAAAAAAAAGTTCCATGAAAAATAAACAAGTGAACATAGAATCATCCAAAGATGATGCCTGTCTGCCACTGAAGTTCTCATATATTAAGTGGTGATATTTAACTGTTTTTTAAAATAAAATAGCTTCAACTTTTGTCTGTGTTGTATCTATGACATCACCTGTACCTGTCCTAGCTGATGACTTCAGTACCTGAATATTTGTTCAATTCTCCTTCAATAGGACTCACCTAAAGCACAATTACGTCGAACAATTGAGTGCTGTCGGACTGATTTCTGCAATCAGGATTTACAGCCAACATTACCACCTCTTGATAGTACAGGTAAACAGCTCCTAGATGTTCACACTGCTACTAATAAATGTTATGTGGATTCTCTTCTTCCTGGCCAATAGCTAAAAATAAGGAGAAAATGTAATAGCAGTATTGCACAGATCTGTTTTTTCCTTAATTAGTAATTTTGAATCTTGCAGTTGTGTGCTACACTTCACACTCCATTTCAGTTTTCCTTTTCTGCCATTTCCAAGTTAATGTTCTTCTCCATCAGTCCCTCCTGGGGTTTTTATTCCCTTACTCAGTTTGCTCATCACTTGACCTGCATGTGATCTTCCAATCTGTTTTTTTTACTCTGTTTCCACAGCCTGTTCTCTTTTCTTTTTAAAATGATTTCTTAATCTCTGCTGTGCTGTTGCCATGATCAATGTATCTTTAAAAAAAATTTCTGATATTTTTAACTGCTGTATACTGTAAATTCTTTCTCTTCTTTCAGTTGTTGCCAGTGGAAATAGTTTGTTTTCATGCACTTATTCATTGCTAGACAAGTTGTACTGGTTTATCTGTTGCTTAATACCATCTCGTAATCTTAGGCTATAAATCTGTAATTTCTATTTCCAAGAACATACTAACAAGAGTCAATTAAAACCAACAACTCCAAAATCTCAAATCAATTTTTTTTTCTGATATTTTTAACTGCTGTATACTGTAAATTCATTCTCTTCTTTCAGTTGTTCCCAGTGGAAATAGTTTGTTTTCATGCACTTATTCATTGCTAGACAAGTTGTACTGGTTTATCTGTTGCTTAATACCATCTCGTAATCTTAGGCTATAAATCTGTAATTTCTATTTCCAAGAACATACCAACAAGAGTCAATTAAACAACACCAGAATCTCAAATCATTTTTTTTTTGTCATCCAAATGAAATTATCTCTGCTTTTCTGATGTAAATTCTTCATGTGATACTAAGACAGTATGAATTTTGTGTAATTTCATGTGAACAAATATACTGTGTGCATCAGCTGTCCTCCTGCTTTCTGATATTTTGCAAGTGGTTCCCCATAGTATCACAGACTGCTTGAGGATTGGACAGGACCTCTGGAGATTATCTGACTCACCCCATGGGTGGGACCCCTCAAGCAGGACCCCCTAGAACTAGTTACACAGGACCATGTCCAGATAACTTCTGAATATCTCCAGGGAGGGAGACTCCACAGCTTCTTTGGGCAACCTGTGCTGATGTTTCACCACACTTACAGTGAAGAATCATTTCCTGATGTTCAGACAAAACCTTCTGTGTTTCAGTTTGTCCACCTTCATAGGCACAATATGTGAAAATGTACCGAAATAAACTATTTATAATAAATAGATGTTTAATTAATAGACTTTGGAATCTTTTTTTTTTAAATAGATGGACTTTTTGATGGCAGCATTCGTTGGATGGCAGTGTTGATTTCTATGGCAGTCTGCATCATTGTCATGGTCATCTTACTTAGCTGCTTTTGTTACAAGTAAGGAAAGTGCTTTCTTTATTGATGATGTTTTTAATTTCCCAAATGAGTGTAAACAGAACAGTTATTTTGTCAATGTACTCAATCATAGTGTAAACAGAACAGTTATTTTGTCAACATAATCATGTATTTCTGGAAGTGAAAGTGATGGAATTGAACTTCACAGTTCTGTGAATAGCAGTTTGCATGGCTAGGTAAAACAAACTGTTGGCAGCATAGAAATTAAGTGAATTTGATCCTTTCCCTTGGCTGCTAAGTGTTTATGCTTTTCTAAGCTACCCATAACTTTGCTGTAGCATCCAGTAAATAGGGATATCTCTATGCTTTTTATGGGTTTGGATCTTCAGTCACTTTTGACAGAAAATTCCATTTACTACTGAGACTACCTTTGTAGAGTGCTTTTGTAAACCTGAAGCAGCAAGAATGAATTTTATTACTTTTGCTTCTGCTGCTGCGTTTTAAAACTAAACAGTTGAGCAGCTGTATGGCAGTTTATGCAAATGCAGTTTAAGAGGCTGTGCCTGCTTCTGTCAGCTCCAGGCCTCTGCTGGAGGTGATGATTGTTAATAGCAGTTTCAACAAAAATGTGCATGTATCAGTCTTGTCTACCATGGTTCAAGAGTCAGTGTTTAAATCAAAACCAAGGGTATTGGGCTAGGAACACTAGCTGTGAGCCAAGTAGTAAAAATGCTGGTTTTCTACTTTACTCATAATAAATTGATGTGCCTCTACATGCATTACAACTTCTTAATATTAAACTAGATAAGTTACATTTCTGAAAAAATAGTAAAATATAGTCTGATATTTTCTTTCTAAGAAAATTCATACATGTAAATAGGTTTTTTCCTAGTTCAGTTTACTGTGCATCTTGAAGAGTGTTTTGTGTTTCAGCTTAACTTCTGTTCCTCTTGCAGACATTACTGTAAGTCGATGGCAAAGAGGCACTGTTATAATCGTGACCTGGAACAAGATGAAGCATTTATTCCAGCTGGGGAGTCATTAAAAGACCTTATTGACCAGTCACAGAGTTCTGGGAGTGGATCGGGACTGCCGTTGTTGGTAAACCATAAACGAAGATTTTTCTTCACTGAACTTGTCTCCATCAAATACAAAGTTTGGTTTGTACTTGATGCCTACAACAAAGCAGTTTATCCATAAAGTACATTAGTTTTTTTTACATGCAGTTACTCTGAAAGATACAGTACAAACTAAACATGTACTAAAGCCCATCTTCACATAATTAAGGAAAATGAAGTGCAGAATTAGTTTCTTACGACATCTGTTGGCATCAGCAAAATTTCAAGAAATATAGAGCTTACAAATATAAAGATAAAAATGCAATGAATGGATAATACAATTATCAAATTGGGCAAACACAAAGATTTTTTTTTTCTTTGTGTCTGCTGTCCAGGAAAACAGATTTGCTTTTTATTGACTGATAGTTGTCTATCATTTTTGATTCACCATCCTACTTGATACTTGCATAAAAACTAACCAGTGAGATAGATGACTGTAATTGTTAATAAAACAGAAACTAACAGAATACAAGAGAAAGTGTCTGAATTAAGTAAGAAGTTGATCTGCTTTAGTCTTTTGGGGGTTGTTATACAATTTGTCCTTGGAGGCAACACTGATGATTTTGAAATGGGAATAGTGGAAAATAATAAACAGAACAAGCTCTGATAATGGGATCAAAATTCAGAGCAATCCAGGCTCGACAAGCAGCTTGGCCAGGTACTTTTGGTTGATCCCTGGGTTTCCTTCTCTCACCTCCCCCTCCAGCACCACCACCCCCCCTGCCATTTATTTCTTAACTTTTATTTTTCCGCTTCAGGTTCAGCGCACTATTGCCAAACAAATTCAGATGGTGAGGCAAGTTGGCAAAGGGCGATACGGTGAAGTGTGGATGGGTAAATGGAGGGGTGAAAAAGTTGCAGTGAAAGTGTTTTTCACCACAGAAGAAGCCAGTTGGTTCCGAGAAACAGAGATTTACCAAACGGTTCTAATGCGCCATGAGAACATCCTTGGTAAGGAAGCAGTGTGCTCTTCAGCTGCTGGAGGCTTGAGGGATGTATGTGTGAAAAACTAAGTGGGTGTGCCTTAATGTGTGCTAGTAAGCTGTTACTGAAAGGGTAGCACATTTCTGCTCCTTATTGGAAACGTGTCTGCCATCTCTTTGCTGGAAAACTGGAATGGTAACTTCATGTGCAGTCGAAAACTTGAGCTTTTACATTCATTTTTGTGGGAGGAGCAGGTGTATTTCCATACAGCCCAAGACAAAATAGCTTTAGGAATTCTTAATAAATCTGTTGCACGACATCTTGATGTACAAATAAATGGTAACTTTGTTAATGTATTTCACAGGTTTCATAGCTGCGGATATTAAAGGCACTGGCTCCTGGACACAGCTTTACTTGATTACAGATTATCATGAAAATGGGTCATTGTATGATTTTCTGAAATGCACTACACTAGACAACAGGGCTCTCCTCAAACTGGCCTATTCTGCTGCGTGTGGCCTGTGCCATCTCCACACAGAAATTTATGGGACACAAGGCAAGCCTGCTATTGCACACAGGGACCTGAAGAGTAAAAACATCTTGATAAAGAAAAATGGAACATGCTGCATTGCTGACTTGGGTCTTGCAGTCAAGTTTAACAGGTAGATGAACCAATC
>NW_008582822.1:0-617 GCF_000691845.1 Merops nubicus | reverse complement strand
GGTGATCGCTCCGGTCCTCTCCTCGCCGCGGCTCTGCCCTGCCTGGGAGCTCTCCCTCCTCACTGGAATCTCAGGATGAGAGCGGACCCACAGGGAGCGAGGCAAGGAGCTGTCAGGCGAATCCTTTTCCAGCATATCCCGGAGCTCTAAACGTCCAGACGGTTTCAGGCATTTTTTCCTGCAGAAGCTGGTGATACATTATTACCATTGTTACCAGGCGGTTTTTATTTCTTGTTAGAAAGGGAGATGCGGGAGGCGAGGCGCGACTGCAACAGCCAAAGAGAATTTTTTTTTTTTTTTTAGTGTGGTGTTTTTAAATTAAAAAAAATTAGAAGGTCTCAGGGTTTTAAGCAAGGGGTGAGCGGTTTAAAAATTGCAGCACTGATCTATCGAAAACAAAAGCTAAATACACCACCAAAATGGCACTATATTGACAGCGTATCGTGTATGTATATATACATTTATTTTTTATATTTATGTATATATATATACAAACATCCATACACTAAAATAAATAATTACAGCCAGCCTGTATCCTGAACACAGTCTATACTTTATTTCAGACTACAGTTTTCTGAACATAATAAAATCTTTGGCTTGTAGCGGCGGGTTCAGTC
>NW_008582821.1:1162-4563 GCF_000691845.1 Merops nubicus | reverse complement strand
GTTCACGGAGCAGCTGCCCGACACGCTGGAGGCCGGGCGGCACTGACGCCTGGACACGGCCCCCCGCCTGCCAGAGCAAGAGGTGGGTGCTGGACCTGCGTGCCCAGGGGCGAAAGGCACGTGCCCGAGCGAGCACTGAAGGGCTGCCACGTCAGACCCTCATTCAGGGATTGAACTTGCAGTCAAAACTCCTGAGCAAAGCTCAGACACAAAAGCCAAGGGCTCAGAGACATCAGGAACTCAAACCAGCATCGGTTCTGAAGTTAATCGTCACAGGAGGTGGCTGGGGCAGGACATGGCGCTGAGCTGGGATGTCTTGCCAGGCAGAGGCTACACGTTAGCAACCAGCTGCACACACCCCATTGTACGTGGGCAGGAGTTACTCCACAGCAGAAGATCGGTGCCACACCGAGTATTAACACTAATTGCTCTCTGCTGCACGGCTCGACTTGAGGGAAAACCCAGAGCTTCCGGGAACACAGCAGGACACTGTAGGAAGGGGCATGACAAAGGTTTGGGAAAAGCACAAAATGAGTAAGAGGAAAGCTCTCAAGTTGAATTTTGATTAGGAACCTGATCCAAAGGTGGCCTGAGGAGCTCTTTATTCCAAGATGAAAAGTTAGGATAGCCATAGAGGTACTTGTAGAGCAAGTTATTGCACAGCTCGAGAGCCCAAGTCATCCCAGAAGAATCATCTGAAAGGGCATGAAATCTAATTTGAATCACAACAACGAGCTGCATACTCTGCAAGCTTGTTTCATTTTACACTGCTCAAGCTGGCCATTAAATGTAACCTCAGAGCTCGTCAGGCAGCGCATGGCCTTGGCCACACGTGATTTCCCAGAAGCCTCCAAGGGAGCTGGCTGCTCTTTCCTGGCTCAACCTCGGGTGAGGACTTGCCTCCTGCAGCCACCCGCTTCCCCACCCCGGAGCTGAGGCAGCCAGGCAGTGCTGGAGCTGCCCTGGGCTCCACGCACAGCCCCGAAGGGAGGTGGCCAGAGGATGCTTCTGCCCCACCTTGCTTACACCCCCTCCCTTGCCCAGTGCTGCATCAACACACACATTTTCTCTCGTGCCCCACACCATGCTCCATCCACCACGTTGCTGGAGCTCCCCGTGCCGTGGGCAGGCCGGAGGCGGCTGCCTGCGCTCGTGGGGAGACCCTGGGGCACAGCAGCTCCCCTCCCCTCCCTCCCAGCCCTGTGCCTGGCTCTCTCCTACCATAGCTGGTTCCCTGTGGCTCTGAGGATGAGCAGAGCCTGCACCAGGTCGGCTGCTGCAGGGTGTTGTGGAGCAAGTGTGACTCAGTGTGTGTGTCTCTAAGAAAGTCTCTCTTCCTTTCTCTATAAGCCTATTTTATATAGGACAGTGAGAATCCAGAAAAGGTTCTTTAATGTGCAATAAAATATATTTTAACTGAATTATTTAAATAGCTGATAAACTGAAAAAAATAAAGATATATTTTTGAATAGCTGCTTTGCTTTTGGTTTTGTTTTGGGATTTTATTTTTTTTTTTCAAATCAGCAATATGCAAATAACTTCCATGCAGGCATCCAGGAGATTGTGGGACTTGCCTGTGCCTGCCCCAGGGCTGCTCCGTGCTCAGCAGAGCTGAGCACCCCAGGCTCCTCTGTGGGGCTCTGCTGCAGAGCAGGTAGGGGGAAGCCAGGGGTGCAAGTGCACAGTGAAACTGCCTTTCAGAAAGCAGCACTAGCAGCTCAGGTGTCCCCAGACAGTTCCACTCCTGGACAGCCCTGTGGAGACTGTAGAAGAGAGAGCTGGGCTCACACCTTCTCAAACACACGAAGGGGAGGTGCTCAGGGCACACCACTGCTTGTCCCCATCAGCTCTCTAACACAGCAGTACATACCAACAGCCACACGTTACCCTGGGCTTGTGTGGGCATTCACACCAGTGCCAAACCCAGAGCAGCCTACACAAGCCACACGCACTGGGGCCACCTCCCCCTTCACATTGCTGGGGTGAGCTGCTGTGCAGCCTTCAGAGCTAGACAATACCTCACCACAGACTCCTTCCTTGCCTCTTTGTTGCTTCATTAGAGAGAAGCTGGTTTGGCTCAGATACACCTGACCAAGGACCTTCCTCCAGAGGCAGAGCATTGCTGGGGTCAGCTTTAGCACCAGCTCAAAGCAACAGCCTCCCCTGAACACCAGCAGGGAGCATCCCCTTGGGCAAAAGCAAGCAAGCACCACACAGCAGGACATACCACAGTGCTGCTCCTTGTCTGCACCCAGGCATGGGACCTCTCAACAGCTCCACGCAGGGACCATGGCGTTGGCTCATCTCTGCTCCCGGCAGTGCTGAGGGGCTGCCAGAGCTCAGCTCAGCTCCTTCACAGAGGCTTCTCTTCCTCTCAAGCTGCTCAGCTGGCTCTGCCCCACTCCCAGCAGCCCTTCAGCCCTGGGAGCTGGGTTAAATTAGGAGGTGCTAATCATGCAATCAGCCCCCTGCAAAGGGAGGAAACCCCCCACAGCTGCTGCACCCGGGTTCCACAGCTCAGAATGGGCTGAGGGGGCTCGTCAGCCCCCAGCAGCGCCAGCCAGCAGCTGTGGGTGCCACAGGCTGGTTCCCAGCTCGTTCTCTTGGGTACCTGGGGATTCCCAGCACAGCCAAAGCCTCGCAGTAACGCAGAGCAAACCAGCCCCTGGCAGGAGCTGTACAGTGCATCACACATCAACCAGGGGGAATCTTAGAAAGCCTTGTGTTTTTAAAGACTTCCCAGAGCAAAACAAAACACTTTTAAAATAAACGAAGTGGTGCCAATCCTGCAAGAAAGCAGTGGGACTGCCTGGGCAGACCTGACTCCCGGTAACTTCTAAGAAGAGAAACACCTTTTGACTGAGCAGGGCTGCTGAGGCCCAGCTCTCCCTGGCAGCGGTGCCCCTCAGGCCTCTCTGAGTGACAGCCCGGGATGGGTGCCCTGCTAGGCACCTTTTGGCATGAACACTCATTTTAAACTCTGGAAAAGTGCAAGTTTTCTGTAGGTGGTTTTTGCGTTTACTTCTCAGGGCAGGTGCAGCACTTTTTCTCCTTGTATGAATAAGCCTCAGGAGGCAGAAAGCCAGAGTAGCTACAGAAAGGGGTTAGTTCATACTTCATTACTTCATGAATTAAATACTGAACTCTACTGAACTCCTGAGTCATCTTAAACACAGAAAAGTACCCGGGATGGTAGGAGAGTCAGGTCTGACACACACTAAACATCATAAACTCAAAGCGTTTGAGAAACTCAGCTTGGAGTTTACAGGAACAACAGCCAGTAAAATCTGTGGTTCGGTGATAACTCCTCCTCCTCTGCTGCAGCCACTGCTCCAAGGACTGGGGTGAGCTCCGGGCTCTTCCCTTGGGGACTATTCCCAGGAGACTCGTGGGGAGCCTGG
>NW_008582821.1:0-1120 GCF_000691845.1 Merops nubicus | reverse complement strand
CCCCCTGGCCCCGGGACAGCCCTGCCTCGCTGCCAGACCGGCCACGGTGCCGCTGCCCAGGCTCTCGGCCGGGGATGAGGATGGCCCCAGCACACAGCCCCGTGGCTTCGCTGGCTTCATGGCACCACGGGGCTGCAGGGAGCGGCTGCGGTACCCAAAACATGGCAAAGGCACAGGCGGCATCACAGGCGTGCAGTGGACGGGCTGGAGAGAGGTGTCGAAACACACCTGGAGTGTCCAGTTGTGGGTGACTCACGGGCAGGCTGCCTGCGTGCCAGGACCAGCCCTTTGGAGCAGAGGAGATGCAGTGGGAGAACCTTGCTCCACTCGGCCCCAGCTCCCAGCAGCAGCCACTGCCAGAGGGGAGGAAGTTGCCAGTGATGGAGGAGCTGCTGGGGGCGGGTGGGCAGCTGAGGGGTGGGAAGATGCGTCTGCACAGGGGCAGTCTGCCAGAGTGCAGGAATCCAACGGTGCCTCTCCCAGCAACGAACACCCAGACAGCAATGGGGTTTGAAAACACATGGAGCCTGCTGGTCCTTCCCCATCCTGCTGGAGAGCAAACACCTCCGTAACCCACGCTGGGGAGTCTGCTGACTGTTGCAGGACAGGCTTTATCTCATTTAATACACAATTGCCCTGTAACAGCCTTCAGGGGCATGGGCCGTATCTGTTTTTTTTTTTTCATTAATATCTTCCCAACCAACCCTAATGCAAACAGCTCCAGCCTTTTGCTTGTGGCTGCCTGATTTCTGCGGTTACTGGCCTGAGCTACAGTAACTGGTTGCCCAGGTTGCCCAGAGAAGTGGTTGCCCCATCCTGGCACCATCCCAGGTGAGGTTGGCCGGGGCTCTGAGCACCCTGCTCTAGCTGCAGATGTCCCTGTCCCTGCAGGGGGTTGGACTAGATGAGTTTTAAAAGTCCCTTCCCACCCAAACCAGTCTGTGATTCTGTGATCCCCCAAAGGAGCACTGCAAAGGCTACACGGGCACTCATCCTGACACAAGGAGTTTGGAGCTCGGGTGGCTTTCCCAGTGCTCTCAGCCCTCTTGACACAAGTGTGCAAACACCTGCCATGAAAACCCAGGAGAGTGGCTGGGCTGCCGCGCCAAAAACCACCACC
>NW_008582820.1:2098-2841 GCF_000691845.1 Merops nubicus | reverse complement strand
CCCCGACCCCCATCTCCCTGCTCTTTGTGGGGAGGCTGCCCACATCCGTGGGCCAGGCAGTGCCTCCCTGCACGCCGTCCCTCACCCCCTACCCTGCGACCAGCTCCGTCAGAATAAATTTCACCTTGACTACAAGCAGGGCTCAGTTCCCCTTTCGTGGCTGTGATGGTTTGGCAAAGCCCTGTGAGGAGGCAGGAGGCTTTCTCCAGGTGCTACCCTCCAACTCGCAAGCCTGCCAACTCGCAAGCCTGCCAGCAGTGCGTCTATATTTAATGCGGGGGGCTTATCTGCACCCCCAGGTCTATTGGGAAAACCCCGAGGATGGTGCTACGTTAGAGGAGGTTCCTGCTCACCTACGCTCGATCTCAAAGGCTTCGTGAAAGCGATGTTGTCTCCCAGGACCCTCAGCTCCTGCCTCTCCCCAGTCCCAGGGCTGAGTGGGGACATGCTCCAACCGCCTCGGGGCTTGGGGGGCTGCTGGGTGGGCTTTGTGGCACCCATGTGTACCACTGCTCTGTGTCTATCTGTATACAATGAATGTATATGTGTACCGATGCGTGGGGGGGGCATGACATTAAAGCTGCGCTCACAGGGAGATGCCATGCTTCTTGGTGTGCTGCTGGAGATGCCCCTGGGCTTTGGGGCTGGCTCTGGAGCCAAGCATGCCCCTTGCCCATGCCAGCTGAGATGCCTTTCCCAGCCACTCACCACCGGCAGTGCTGGATGGGGGGCCTCGCCCCCCC
>NW_008582820.1:0-2083 GCF_000691845.1 Merops nubicus | reverse complement strand
GTCCCCGCCCCGCCGGGGCCCCCCTTGCGATGTCCCGTCCCCAGTGCGGGCCCGGCTGACGCAAACCAGGCCGTGACCCCCCTGCCGGGCTATGACGTGTCGGCGCGTGGGGCTGCGGTGCTGGGTGATGTGCTGGGTGAATCAGTGCCCCCGGCTAATTTTGGCTGCTGGGGTTGAGTTCCTGGCTGTCCCCGGAAGGAGGAACAGAGCTGGCGTTATTTCCTCTCCCCGCCACCGCCGGGGAGGCTGGCATGGGATGGGTCACCCTGCGGCCACGGGGGCAGGCAAGACCCCCAGCGGTCTGAACCCCAGCCCCGGGTGCCCTGGCTCCTTGCCCTGGCCAGCCCTCCAGGCTGAGCACCCGCTGGTGCATCTCACACAGGTGCCTGCCTGGCCTGAGAGCCCCGGGGTGCTCCCACAGCCGCTAAGGGGGCAACTTTGGGGCAGAGCCCTTTTCTGTGTGGGGCTCACCCCACAGCGACACCCATGGGCTGCTACTCACCGCAGGCAGCTGGCAACAGGGCTGGGCCCAGGCTGGGCTGGTGCAGGTAGACTGCACACAAGTGACATCCCAGTTGGAATGAGTGAAGGTGAACTGCAAACCAGTGGTGTCCCCTAGCTGGACTGGCACAGATGGTCTGCAAAACAGCGGTGTCCTGGTTGAACTGGTGCAGCTGACTCTAAACCAGTGGCCTGAGCAGCACTCTGGGGTTGGCGCAGCAGGCACACACAGACACATGATGTGTCTCCAGATATGTGCCCCAGCTGGCCAGGGCCAGGTCTGTCAGGATGGCAGTGCCAAACCGGCACCGGGAGACATCCAGGAGCCTCGGTGTGGCACAACGCCTGTGGGGCTGGCACTCGCTACCAGTGCCAAGGACGCTGGCTGGCAGCAATGTGCTTTTGTGTTTTCTTCCTTCCTTAAGTGATTGACTAAGACTGACAGGAGCAAGAAGGCTTGATTAGATGGAGAAAAAAAATATCTCGCAAGTCATACGTGCAATAATTGTGCCTGAACTGCCCCAGGTTCCAGGAATCCTCTCCAAATGCAGCCGATGGAGCTGCGAGGGGGCACATGCCCACCCACGGCCCGGGATGATTTCATCTGCTATTAGGCAAAACGTATTAATAACATCGTGTCCCCGTCCTGCATGTCACCATCACCCCTGCCATGGGTCGGAGGTGGAGCTGGAGGCAGGATAAAAGGCAGGGTTTGGCGAGGAGCACAGCAAACCCCCAGCTTGTGGCGCCTGCACCCTGGGAGCACTTCCTGATCATCGGAGGGACGAGGACCTGCTGGAAATGGTGAGGCTGCACCTTTGGTGGTGCTTTCCAGAAGGCTTTCAGCTGGGAAATGGGTTGCAGGGGATTGGATGCTTTTCATTATCTGCTTCCCAGTGAGTTAAACCTCATCTAGCTGCCTCCTCTGGTACTTTCCTAAGGGTTTCACCCTGGAGATGTGTTGCAGGAGGTTAGATGCCTTTCATTGTTCTCCTTCCAGCTGGGTAAGCCCCACTGGGTGACTGATACCAAGGAGAGGCAGCCATACAGCAGGATTTGGGTGGCAGTGCCCCTGCACCCACCCTGACCCCCACCCCGTGGCACAGAACCCTGCATCCCCAGGGGCACTCCCTGGGACCAGGGTGGGACATAGAGTGCAGGAAGATGCTGAGGCTTGGCACAACTCAGTACACGTGGCTGGACTCATGCCCTTGCCACCTCACTGCCACCGACTTGCTGTGTATTTTAGGCCAAGTGGCTCGTGACTCTGCTGGCAGGGTGGCTTTCGCCCCAGAGAGCCCAGCAGCCCCACAGAGAACAGCATCCACTGGGGGATGTGTGGGAGAAGGAAAGTGCCACAGCCTCGCTGGTCCCAAAGACTCAGGGAACATCAGATTCCCCCAGCCAAGGGCAGGTCTGGGCCAGGGAGCAGCCCCAAGCAGCCACCCACCCAGGTGGGAATGTCCCCTCCCGTGGGTACCAAAGGGATGGAGGGTGTGAAATGGAAGGGACGGCCAGTGTGTGACCAGGGGCTGTGGGAAAGGATGGGGACACCTAGACTATTTGCTTCCCACGTCCCCTT
>NW_008582819.1:0-240 GCF_000691845.1 Merops nubicus | reverse complement strand
GCTACAGCCACAAGGTGCTGGAGAGCAGGAGGGGTCGAGGTGGGCACCCCAGGGGCAAGGGTGGGTTTTGGGGCTGGTGTGTTCCAAAGGGTGACATGGGGGATTGTGTCCCTGTGTCCCTTCCTGTCCACACGTGCTCTGGAGGCCCTGTCGAGGCACAAGGGTATGTGAGGGGGCAGAGGGCACATGTGGGTTCAAGGGGGCTGCCAGTGGGGCACCGTGTCCTGGAGGAGGCGGATC
>NW_008582818.1:0-12235 GCF_000691845.1 Merops nubicus | reverse complement strand
GGAGAATCACCTCCCTCCACCTGCTCACAACACTTCTCTTGGTGCAGCCCAGGATCTGGTTGGCTTTCTGGGCTGCAAGTGTGCACTGGTGGCTCACGCTGAGCTTTTTGTCCACCAGCACCCCAAAGTCCTTTTCATCAGGGCAAGGGTCCCACCTCAGGCTGCCTCCCTGGGCCCTGCTGCCTTTGGGGGAAACCTGCCTCTGTACACAGAAAGCTGGAATCGGTTGACTGTGAGCAGGAAAGGTTCTGGTCCTTCTGAGGAGAGGAGCCAGCAAAGGGCTATAAAACAGATCAAACCCTGCCATGACTTGCCATGGTCAGGAGCAAGGGTTACTTGCCAGAGTTGAAGGAGGACTAGATGTCACTCCTGCACAGGTGACAGAGCTTCTCCTAGCCCCCTCGGGGGTCAGTGCCACTGGTATAGTACAGAAGAGTGATGGGAGCCTGGGTTTGCCCAACAGCTTGGTAGGTCAGGGACAGGCAGGGAACATCACCCTGTTCCTTAGCATCCACCTACCTCCCTCACTTCTGTTTGGCAGCGAGGGCATTTCCTCACCCTGCTGAGGAGGGGAAGCCACTACAAAGAGCCCACACTGCACCACAGCAGCTGTGCAAGAGACAGAACCTGGAACTCCCTTTGCTCTCCAGGTACACTGAAGTCTACCTGGGTGCCATACAGGCATCTTCCTTCCATAACACTGCACCTAGGCTGTGAGAAGCATTTTGGACTTGCACGTTAATCAAAACAGGCTGATCTCATCTCACTTCTAGCTCTAGCTGAACTTCCTCACTCAGCAAGTGGCCAAGAGTACCTCATGCTGCTGGCCCCAGGTTGAACCTGTCTTGCCAGCAAGCGCAGCTGTGGCTTGGCTACCACTCCCTGCAGCCTGCAAGGAGCCCACCTGCCTGATAGGGATGTGCCTCCCAGCAGCACCAGCTATTAGCACATGCAGGAGAGGACCTGGGCAGGCAGGCTGCACCCCTCCTAATTGACTGAAGGAAGAGGAACACTTGAACTTGCTCCAAAAGGAAGCACAAGCTCCAGCTTCCCCACATTCATTTACTTGCAGAGCTTGCCCAAACCTGCAAGCAGGCATGAGCTTGCAGACAGGCAGTTTAGAGGAAGAAGAGTTAGGCCAGCACGAGTCACCTAGAGGTATTGACCCTTCTGGCAGTTTGGATGCAGACCTTGGGCTCAGCTTAAACATGTCTCTTCCCTTCTCCTCTATGTAGAAGAACTGGCCCTTCCCAGCCATTGTTTTCTTCATCATGACTCATTTCAACTACAATTCCATTATACCCTTCCACTGTCTATCCAGGCCCTGCAAAACACACTAGGGAGAACTCCAGAGCACCCACACCCTTCTCCATACAGGAGAAACAGACAGACAATATCAAACATCACCTTTTTGGTTTTAACCACACACAAAGAACCTACCAAAACATGTTCTTTTTTTTTTCTAGAATGTCAGAGGTTGTAATAGTCCAGTTTAACTTAGGGCAAAACTTAAGGGCAATACAAACAGCAAGGAGAACAACCATCTGGCCCTCAGGTGGTGGTGGCATCAACACTAGGTACTTGAGTGACATGCACCAGAGAGCTCTGGTGGCAAAGCACAGACAGCACACAGCCAAAAACCAACCAAATAAAACCCAACCAGGAGCTAGGTTCCTAAGCAGACTCCCTGACAGCCATTGCTGTGGTGTTACACACAAAGCACAAAGAGCTTGAAGTGCTTTTTAGCAGGTGATCAGAAAGGAGCTCCACTTTGCAAGCCTCTCAGGAATAAAGGGTTTGGGTTAAGAGTTTCCCCTCTACTCCTTCCACAGGGCCAAGGCTGCTCAGCAGTGAATGCAAACTGCCACAGCACAAGGACAACTGCAGGTGCAAGGCAGGAAATGCTAGAGGTATGATAGTGCTCCAACGTTTATTTTCTCCAAAGACACACACAAAGGATTAAAACCACAAAGCTTTAGAATACTTCACAGTACATAAATAGTAACTGTGCTTCCTGCTTAGGCTAACCAGCAGGGAGTTTTTTTTATTCAGGCCTTCATGTCAGTAGGTGCATAAAGCTGTTTCATTTACTTCAGGTACAGAGCAAGTGAAATGTAAGGTGGAGTCATCCCAGTTTGGTTCAAGGCCAGGAAAGTCTCCTGAGGAGGATGCTCTGCTGTTGACTGGAAGCCACGTTCAGGAGGTACTGCTCACATTGCACACAGATGTCTGCAGTCAGCCAGTCTGCCATGCTCCCTGGGTAACAGCACAGGGGCCGTGCCAGGCAATGGGGTTCCAAAAGAACGGGTACACTGGAGTGGGAGGGGCAAAAAGAAAAGCAGGAGAGCTGACCAAGGTTTCTGTCAGAGGGCATAGAGCTCTTCCACCTTTCCCCCCAGGCAGGAATCAACACTGAGTGATTTAGCTAAAGGCTTGAGTTCAGCAAAGCAGTCAGCTCCACTTAGGAAGGCTACGAAGCACCACAACAGCCTCACTGACTGACACCTTTTCTCTGTTGGCTGCCTGGCAGCCAAAGGGCTGTGGTTCATCATAGAATGCTTTGAGTTGGAAAGGACCTCAAAAGCTCATCTAGTCCAACCCCCCCTGCAGTGAGCAGGGACATCCCCAACTAGATCAGGTTGCTCAGAGGCCCGTCCAGCCTGACCTTGAGTGTCTCCAGGGATGAGGCCTTCACCACCTCTCTGGGCAGCTTGTTCCAGTGTTTCTCCACCTCATAGTAAAGAACTTTAAACCATTAAAGATGGTTTTCAGAGAGAAAAAGATACCTGGTTCCCCTAGTAGAATATATATTATCTGTTCTCTTCTTTCCAAATCAGTTTTCTATTTCCAGTCCTAGATATGGCACTTACACCCACAAGGTTTGTCTTTTCCACTCAGAACTGTCAAAACTCTTTTTGGAATAGTTCCCTTTCTGGGCACAAAAAGGAAAGGATGTCCTTAGGTGTGTGGAAGGATGGAGAAACTCTTTGTGGTATTACTCTTCAGGCAGTTATACCTGAGACCATTATATATTTCTGTTTCTAGGTATAAAGCAGCTACTCCTGGGTTGGAGTGACAGACCCTCAGCTCTGGGGGATAGAATATAATGGGGTCTGGAGATCCTCAGGCAAATGAAGTGTCACAAGGAGCCCTCTGTGTCTGGGATAAAATGGACACTTCTGGATCCAGGTCAGAAACCAAACAGCTGAACAGCAAAATGGACTTCAGAGCACCTCCATGTCATCCCTTTTGGTCATCTAGGGTCCACAATACTTCCAGAGAACTTTAGAGCAGTTAAACCAGTGGCTTAACCAGTCATTCATCAGCTGACCAGCACAATACTACACACTGCTGTCTGCATGTTTGTAGACTTGCATATACCAGTAACATCTTTCAGAGTAAAATCAGAACATCCCTGTCCCAGCTTACCCAAAATACTCCCAGTGCTCTATTTCATGCAGCAACTCTGAGCTCTTCTGCTCTTGAGTAGCTGGGTCCTCCTCTCTGGAGAGTCTCAGGAGTTTTAGGAAGTGAAGTGGGAGATGTACACACATTCTGAAGGGCATGGACATCTAGAATCACAACACAAAGTCCCCCTGAGTTCTCCAGGAAACACATCTTGTTCTTAGCAGGGAAATTTGCATGGCATGCAATTGATTTATTGGTGCACTTAGAAGACAGACATTAATGTGGTGAACTTGCTGACCCTTGTATAAATAGAGCACAAAGTAATCCCAACCACTTTACACAGGATGAGAGGAAGAGGAACCAGAGGTGTTTGAGCTGAGTGTGACAAGAGAGGTCTGTGGCATGCTGGCTGGTTTTGCACCTTGTCATATTCCTTCTTCCATTTTTTTAGAAACAAGCTAGAAGGTAGATTTGAGGCATGAGTGGGATGAAGGAAAGCCTCCCATGATGAGGTGAGGTGCAGGGAAAACACAGAAGGTAAAAATCTCACATGCTGTTGTCAAGACTGAACTTGCCTTGGTGCAGCAGTCACAGCAGACAACACTGAAAGAGTTGCTGGCATTATTGTTTGAGCATGGCTCAGCAGAGACCAGTATGGCAGCTAAGGGTGACTTTCCCAAATAAATCCTAATTTATGACTGTAATACAATCACTTGATGGCAAAGTGAGCAAGCTTAGAACTCCCTTATTCAGTTTGCCAACCCTCCTATTTATCCTTGTTTAAAATCCATCAGAAATGGGTCAGCAGCCATGGCTTGAAGGCTTTATCTGCAAATGCCCATTACTGTTCACCCAGCACCAGTTACTCAATTCTCAGTGGTTGTTTACTTGTTGCTTGTAATCACTTCAGTGCTTCACCACTGCTTCCAATAGATTTAAGTGAGCTTTAATGAGCCTGAAGTTCCTCTTTTCCTCTCCCATGAACAGAAAACCTCTGAGAAATAAGTGGATATAAGTAGGCCCAACTCCTTTCCCAGTCACAGGGTCTGGAGTTCACTTTTTCAGTCCTCAACAGAAGGGTCTGGTGAAGAGCCTCTCCCAGAACCTGCTCAAGCCCTCCACTGCTGTTAAATCCAACCTTTAGAGCAAGATGCAGAGAGATGAGATCTCAGAGAAATGGAATCTGGTATTTGCACAGTAAATTTGGCTATTGCTAGCTTAATCCTAAATTAAAACTGAGTTACCACTTCAGAGGGAAGTTTTTCCACATCCTCTGCAGCTGTAAACACTTCAGTCTGGCTTGTGAAGTTAAGGCAGAACTGAAGGGCTCAGCAACCTGTTCCTATCCAGAATTACAACTGTCTGACTACAAAGTCTTTTCATTGCTGTTCTTTGGCTCTTTTCTCCCTCCTCATTCCATCCCTTTGTACCAGCTCACCTGCTGCAGAGGTAACAGCTGTAAGGCCACTTCAGAAACATCTGCTTACAGCAGCTGAAACAGATCTGGGGAAAGGAAAGTTACTTGTGAGGGGGAAATATCTTTGTACCAACAGTTATCCACTGCCTGGCAAAGAACAAGCACAGAAACCAACTGTGAGAAACCTTCTAAAGGCTTTAGACTCACATACAGTAACAGAGGTCCAATAAAGGATAGCAAAGACACAGGAATTAAAAGCTAAAAAGGCCAAAAAAAAAGTCTTACTTGTAGGCCAGTGTTTTTATGATGCAGAGGTTTGGGGCAGCTGCCAGACAACAGGAGTTTAAAAAAAGGCTCTTGAGCAAACAATGGGTGTATTGTGCAAGAGTGTAACAGTAGCTAGTTAAGAGAGAGGGAAGAAGAGAGACATTCTTTGAGGTAGACTGCAGCAATCCCAAAGAGATTAAGTCAGGGCAAATTTGAATCCAATCCTGAAGCAAAAAAAAAATGAGTCATAAGGAAGCTGATGAGTCGCTTGAACTTTATAAAAAAGAAAGAACACATTCAGACACAGCTGGCAGTCAGAAGTGATATTATCTTAAGAAGCAGAGCTTGAGAAAGCTGAAAAAACTTCAGCAAGAACACAAAGAGGGTAAGAGAGCCATTTTAGAACAGGCAGAGAGCAGGCAAGTTAAAGCAGCATTGCTGAGTGAGGTGAGAAGAAGACAAGTATTCAGTCTCAGAAGGCTCAGGGGGAGTGTGGAAGTAGCACAGCTCTGCTAGTGGGACCCTTTGACTCTGCCTCTGCTGCTAAATAAGCAAGGGCAAGAAGCTGACCCCAAAGGCAAGTAGCACAGACTCCCTCACATCTGTGTAGCACAGGCCTTGTGCTCAGGACATCTGAGAGCCAAACTCAGCTGAGCTGTTTGAATCAAGTGGGGGCAGGGAGCAGCCTAGCAGGTCAGCACTGAGGGTTATGAAGGCAGCCAGCTTTTGAGAAGGCAAGGACAGCACAAAGAGAAGCAGAGGGAACATACCTTTGCTCTTGGAAAAACACCATCACTACCTCCTTGGAAGAGGCTTTGCCCTTCCAGCACCACCATGGTGTATCTGGTTCCAATCAGCTCAGCAATGGTTGGAGATGGCCACTTGGTAGGAAACGGGCAGCCCTACCAGGAGACAGAAATTAAGCATCAGAGAAAGCTGAAGGAAGCAGATATTTGGGGAGGTCATCCTCCAAACTGGGTCCCAAAAGGCTCAGGAGGAGTTGTGCCCAGTTTTGCCAGTGATGGGGAATAGCAGGGGGCTATAATACTAGCAGGGAAACTCCTCCAGGGGTTTTAGTGGCTGCTGCAGTTTTCAAGCAGCTTCCTGACACTTCATTAGGGAAGCAGGTCCCTCAGTCACCACCTCCAGAGCCAGGCTCTGGGAAATTCTACCCTTTGGTACAGACCACAGCACAGTGGCCCCTCCTAGGTACAGGAGCCCTTTCTGAAGCACAACACTCTCTTGCCTTCTCCTTCTCAAGACTCACTGGCCCCACACAAATGCCAGCCATGGTCTGGTGGTCAGAGACAACAGTGCTTTCAGCCCCAGAGGGGGAGCCCAGCCCACCTGCATTCCCCCACCCCAAACAAAGAGGTCACACAGAGGTAGAGGCAGTTTAGAGGCTTGCCAGGGACAGGGCAGGGAGGGGTGCAAAAGGAAACTGCCCCGCTCATCAGGGCAGAAGGCAGAAGAGGGTGAGGCCACGATACAAAGGTTGCACAGCAGCACAAAACACCAACGTTGCTCCCACAACAGTCCTTCAGAGCCTGATGATGTCAGTCCCATACACATTTACAGCTCCCTGATGCTGTACTATTGACATGTTGTCCACCACTTGTCCTCTTTACTGCAGCTTAAAGGATGTCTGTGAACAGAGCAGAATCTAGAAAGAACAAGGGAAGATGGAGAAAGCAGGAGAGCCCCAGTGCCAACCACAGTCTGCTTGAGGAAGTCTTGACAGACCATTTCATATAAAGCAGTGGTGTTCTGGCATGACAAACAAGTTTATTTGGTATGACTCCAACTGGGAAGTCTCCACAAGGACACTACAGCATCCAGTCTTCTCTTAAGCTATCTCCAAGGAGAGAATAATATCCCAGCTTAAGATCAGTGCAGAACATGGCCCAAGATAAAAACCAGAGAACACATTTACTGCTTGCACCAGGATCATCTTGCTAGCTGATGTGCTGGACTTACAAGTTCCTTGCTTTGAGGGCCTCTCTCCACAGATCTGGACCTTCCTCTGCAAGGAGATGGCTGCTGTTGGCCAGCACTGCTGAAACCATGGGGTTTAACCTCTCCTTGTGTGGGGGCACTCACAGGAGGACAATTTGTAGCAGAACCTGGATGGGAAGAGAGTTTCAGAGTGCTGAAAACCAACTGGCAGCTTCTTCTTCATCTCTTTCCCCCTCAACCCCCATCAGCTCTGATCACAACAAGCAGAGGTTACAGTAATTAAGCTTGTCAGTAAGCAGTGATAAGACTTCATTAGCACCATTTAGTTTAATAAAAGCAAGTGGTGCACTTTCTACTTGAACATTCAAAACACTCATTTGGCTTCTACTGTGAATTCCAGTTAGGCCTTTGGGGACATGCTATCATTGTTTTGGAGCTGCAGGAGCTACACAAGCTTCAGGAAACTGCAGAGGAAAGGTTTTCTAAGGGCATCTCTCCAGACTCAGTGTTGGAGCTTCACCTGTAAAGTGTCTTCAGGGGATCAGAGAGTGCAACAAAGTGCACAGTGAGCCCAACCTAAGGCATTGGGAAGCCAGTAGGTCTGTACTTTGTCACCTGGTTTAATGCCCAAGGAGAAGGACACTGACCTGTGCTGTTGCAGGACACTGCTGATGACCTGGTTGAGGCAAGCCAGGTGCTGGAAGGCAGCTTGGGAGTGGTTTCCTGTAGACCAGAGGACAAGAGATGCTTAAGCTGCATGCAAAAAACACCAAGCCTGCTTCCTCAGGAGTTCTGCTGCTGCTAGACAAAACCCAGGATACCCAGGGCTGACCAGAAAGGCTCAGCCAAAAGTGAAGCAGAGCAAGAAATCCACGTGGTACATTTAGCAGTTTCCTATTCCAAGGAAATATTCCAAGGAAAATTCCTATTCCCTCACAACCAGGAAGGTCCAGCCAAGCTAGCAGAATTTCAGATTCATCTGTCCTCTCTCTCAACGTGGATATGAGTCCCAGAGTTTCATCTGTTCAGGAACCAGCTTCACAAAGTCCTCCCTCTACAACTCTCACAGCACACTGCAACCATTTTTTGGCTCCAGCTCACATGTAGCAACACTGGAGAACAGTTCAAGAGGCTGTAGCCCACTAACCCAACTCAAACCCAATGCTCTGTCTCAACAGCATGGTTTCTAGCTTCTCCAGAGAAGCAGAAGCAAGTTTATCTTAGTTTCCAGATGAATGTGCATCTTGCTCAGCAGTAACACCTCAACCACAGGGTTCTCAGATGCTGAACATTCCCACAGGTAGCACAGACTTGGGCAAAATTAGCTAACATTTTCTCCTCATCTTAATTCATATCCATTTTATTTAAGCAACTGTATTTCAGAGAGAGAAATGTTTACAGAAAACAGGTTTTGGGGTTGTATGCCAAGGCATCTGTGCTAGACATGATGTGTTAGGGCCTAAGTTCTGTTTCACAGAATATCTGGCTCAGACAGAATGCCAGAACCAAGCCATCAAGCTTTTCATGACCAAGCCATGAGTCAAAGAACCCAAAGACTACGTATCATGGTTTATTGAAGACTGTGGCTTCCAAAATTGTTATTCAGCAGTGAAGTTGCTTCCTGAAAATAAATCATTAAGATTTCCCTTCACAGACTCACATGCCACATGAAATGCAAACACATCTTGCATCAAATGCCTCACTGTGGGGTAAGAGTGGGAACAGTTCTGGCCCCTATTCCAAGGCATATGAAAACTTCTGCAGGATCTAGTTGTAAGAGACCAGAACAGCCTGTGGTTCTATAGGCTGCAGTCATGCCACAAAAAGAAGGGTTTAAATATGGGACTAGATGAGCCTTGAGGTCCCTTCCAACCTGGTATTCTATGTTTCTGTGAATGTGATGAGCTTCTGTAGGGGAAAGGACTTCAGTGAAACTAACAGTACCACATTTGTTCATGTGTGAGAGATGAGACTGGCCCAAGTAGGGTTTGAACCTGACATTCCAAGCCATGGGTGTGTGCAGATCTAATGCTTGAAGTCTTTGTGCCTCTCCAGAGTCCACTCATCTAAAGCCTTACCTGAACTCCTGATCCCAGATGCTGTGTTGTAGTGTTGACAGTTTTAAACTCAGCACTGACATCTTGGGGAGTTACAAAACAATGGCTTGGAGATTTCCAGGCAGTATTTGGTGTCACGAGGATTTCTGGAGGAGAGAAAGGGAACAAAAACCCCCCCACAGACAAGATAACATACTGTGCTGTGGCAAGAAAATGACAAATTTGATACCAAGCACATCAGAATCTGATATTGGGCTTGACTTTGTTCTGGTAATTCCATAATCTTTTAATTTTAGGTGATGGTCAAACTCTCATTCTCTCACTTAATGAGCAGACAAATTTGAAGATCCATTAAAAAACTGGGCAAGCTGAAATATCTTTGGAGACTTAAGCCACAAGCAGATTTTCTACAAAGAACTATCCTTATGCCATACCCCCTCTATCACAAAATCTGCAGTTCCATCTCCCTCATGTCATGCCTGCTATGGAAAAGAGAAGTGGCCTTCCATTGCAAAGGCAATCCATTATTTTGGATTTGGAAGTCAATGCTGACTTCACCTGCATGCTTGATAGGTCACTCTGTAGCAAATACCTTCAGACCTCCTCCCATTTTCCCTTGCTGCTGGTGGCTGAAGCTTCTGGGGTTGTCTTATTTCTGCCATGAGCTGTTTGTGCCAGCTGGGCTCCTGTGGCACACACTCTTCCAGCTTCTTCTCCAGCACCTGCAGGCAAAGCAGAGCACCAGAAAGAGCCAGTGGACAGAGAGAGGAGACCAGTGCTCACAGAACTACTCCTGCAGAGAAGAATACTTCACCAACTCTCAGATTTGAAACCAACAACTCCCAGCAGTACTTTCAGGAGCATAAAATATTCCCAATGGAAGAAGCAGTGGAGGAAGTAGGAGGATTGATCATGTTTCTCTTATGAAGATGTCACCTCTCATTTTCCTAATCCTGTGTTTTGACAGAAGGGTCTGTCCAAAAGTTAAGCATGGTTAGTCTATTCCCCCTCCCAAATCCAAACCAGACATGAGCTCTGTGTGCCTAGAAACCACCCTGTCAAGTTCAGAATCAGCTTGTTTTGCTGTCACTAGATGCAGCACCAGGTCACCTACAGGCTTTAGATGAGGCTTGGGAGCAGCTGCATCAACTTTGGGGGCCCTGTGGTTTTGCTTGATGATCACCTGAAAGAGGAGAAATGATGCCTAAGCAATAGTTCTCTCTCTGCTCCTGGTACCCCTTCCCAGTCATTGGCACATTCAAGGCAGGATTTGGGAACTGGGGAGGTGGGGAAGGCATTACAAAACTGACCTGGGAAGCACAGAATCATGAGGTTTACTTACAGGGGGGGTTGGCAGAGGCAGATCCTGTGGCAAACCAACCAGAAGTGCTGTACAGACCTCTGAGGCTTGCACAAGAAGCACACAACCTCCTAGCCCCAGCAGCTCATGAGCTGCTCTGAGAAGCCACTGGAAGACATTGTACTCAGGTTTTAAAGTCAGGACTGCTCCTGACAAGCACCATGGTGACATCACATTCATCAGTAAGAACTCAGCCCCAAGGAGGAGAGTAATTGAATGCTTAACAAGATGGCAACAAGAACTGCAGCAGCAGGCAGCTGTATGCCTAAGCTAGAGACACAGAGACTGGCCTCCAGCCCTGCCCAAACTGGGAACAGCAGCAAGCTGGAACTGCAGGGCAGGTATTCATTGTCTGCCTCAAGCTCTGTGCTTGCTGCACAGGGGAGAACCAACCAAAAAAGTCAAGTTGTATGTGTATGTCTTTAGCTGCTTTGTTCATTTAGTCTTCCTTTGAGGCTATGCTATTTACTCTCCCCGTGTGTCCAACTCCAGGGCAGGGGGAGTGCAGGTAGAACAGCACCACAGCTTCCCACACTAGCAGTGCTTTCATTCATTTGCAAATGAGACCACCCTTTGCTAGAGAAGCTCTAAAAAAAAAGCTTTGCAGGTGGGGAGAACCTCGTTTAAGAGCCTTCACAAAGGCCTAAGCAGTAGCACCCTATGCTTTCTTCTAGCATTTCTGACTGCTGCTCTTCAAACGAGTTTGTGCTTTTCATTGACCTCAGGGGGAAAAAAAAAAATGGAAAAAAGAAAAAAAGATCAAGAGCCAGTTCATCCTGCCACCTTCTGTTACAGCTCTGTATTGCACAGAGCTTTGGTGCAAAATACATCTCAAAGAATGCAGAGTTAGGCTGGATTGTCTCCTTTCCACTACTAATCATTTCTGTATCAATCAAGATATCATCTGCAGAGGAATGTCATAACCTTGACTGTGGCTCCAACCTTCAGGGAAGACAAGGAAGAGCTGGGGTTACACAGAGGTGCATGGTTTAGCTGAGGCTTTTAAACCCCCTTCACAGAAACAGCACAAGCAAGGAGAAAAAAAAAAAAACAACCAACCCAAACCCTGATGTCTGCTGTGGTATGCAAAGTTTTTACTTTTTAAAACATCCCTCAATCACAAGTAGAGCTGTGTCTCATCTGCTGCCAAGATGTCTGTTTGCACAGCATGCCAGTGGCACGAAGCCTTGTGCCAATGGTTTGGATCTGCTCATCCTTCCCAGCTCAAGCTGCAGCAAGCAAACAGCACCACAAGCCTTTAGAGACACTCCAGACATTTTTTGTACCTGGTCATCTTCACCAGCCATCCACGTTGTTGGAAGCCACTGCCACTAGGACTGGCACAGCAGCTGCCTCTGGAAGGGGCTCAGCTTTTTTTCCCCCCCCTGACTAAACTCCTGCAGCAGCCAGGGTAAGCTGCCTGGGTGGCTCTGTCTGAGGCCAAGCAAAGTGCTTGCTCAGAAGGTCTTTTGCCCATGTACACACCCCACAACATCTGGGAAGGCAAGGAAACTAGTAAGGGGTGTCAGGAACAGCTCGGCTCAAGGAGCCCCAGAGGACAGGAGTGTGTGAGGTGGAGAGCACAAGCTGCCAAGGGGCTGTTTGAGGAAACTGCTGTGTGCAAGGCAGCTCCAGGGAAGGGAGCAGCTGACCCCAGGGGGAGAAGTTTACCATCCAGCTTCATGAAAGCATGGATACCCTCATGTAAAAACTTACTGGAAACTGAGCACTTGAGCGAGCAAACAGGGTGATCTAATCATAGAAATATAG
>NW_008582817.1:7773-9012 GCF_000691845.1 Merops nubicus | reverse complement strand
TGTACTTCTGGCATATCAGTTGCACCTTCCAGTTTAGTGTCATCAGCAAGCTTGCTGAGAGTGCACTCAATGCCACTATGTCATTAATGAAGATATTAAACAACACTGGTCCCAGTATGGACCCTTGAGGGACACCACTTATCACATTTTCCCACCTAGACATTGAGCCATTGACCACCACTCTCTGGGTGCAACCATCCATCCAGTTTCTTATCCACTGAACAGTCCACCCATCAAAGTCATGTCTCTCATATAAAAGATATAGGGTTGAACTGTGTTGGTGTAGAGTTCAGTAGAACTTGGGGGTGACCTGTTCAGATCTAAAACATTTACCTCTTCCTATCTGAATAAATGTGGACTGCCTTCTTATGTAGCTCCAGTACTGTCTCTGTCTGTCAACAAGTACAAGAATCATTGTTTCCTTTCCTGTCTACTTCTTCAGTGTTTACTTCAGAGCTTTTCTCCATGTTTTCTCTATGACTAATAGGCCACTGTCATCCCAATCCCTTTGCCAGAGTGTATTTCTAGCTTGTTTTCTTCAGTTTAAATAGGAAGAAACAACATTCTTTACCAAATCCCAAACTTTGCACTCAATAAACTTGTTTCCTGGAGAATAGCTGAAGAAACAAACTGTATTGAGAATGAGCAGTTTCTTTCTGTGCTCACATTGCCCTTCTTCATCTGTAAGGTAAAGTCCACTGCTGAGGCACAACAGTGGCATAGAAAGGATGGGAGATCCACTCTTTACCAGGTTCTGTACCAAACCTTCCCTACATTTAGTACACCAGTGAAGCACAAAGAATTTATAACAGATTATAGTGAAGCAAGCATGAAAAAGGCAGAGGAATAGAGCTCTAATGGCAGACATGCAGGTACTGAGGTTAGCCATGTAATGGTAGAGAAGTAAGACACTACAGGACAATTTATAGAAATACTTTGTGTAGGAGCAAAGCAGTATGTTTGTCATGCCTTTTTCAACTTTTGTTTTCCTGTGTTTGCATGAGGAATGTTTTCTTTTATGTACTTAACTCAGGCCAAATAACATCAGTAGAATCCTAAGCAAGTTGACTAAGTGTATGCAGTCATGGGAGGTCTCACTGTATAACAACTCAAGCTGTTGTTAGTTGTTTCCAATTTTGTTAGCTCTCAAATAGCTGTATTTAGGTTTTGTCAAGATGTGGATTGGGTACAAATGTAGTTGGCCAAAAAAAAAATGTTATAAATTACTTAACATTGTGC
>NW_008582817.1:0-7742 GCF_000691845.1 Merops nubicus | reverse complement strand
CTTCTGCAGCAGGAGCTGCATATTAAATATTCTCTGATATATATAGATATACTTGCCATAGGTTTTCAAGTGTAGTGCTCAGCTGTCTGGAAATTACACATGGAAAACTGGACTGAAAATTTCTTATTCCTGGAGACTATCTTGCTGTGACACCACTGTCTTGTAGAGAAGATACTAATCAGAATGAACCAGGAGGGAAAAAATGGCTTAGGAAACCTATGTCCTTGTTTTTCCTCTCCAGGCCTCAAAATTTACTGGGCTGTTACTAACACTGTTTCACACTCAAAGGCAAAAAAAAACCAAACCAAAACCAAACCATAACACATTTTTAACCTGTTTGTCATGGAAAGTAGTCTGCAGGGAGAAAAAAAAGAGAAGACATTATGAAGGCTTATACAACAATCAGCTAACTCATCATAATGAAATCAGATTTGTTTGCACACATTGCCATTATTCCTCCCAGCAAAATAAAAAATATTTTCTCTAACACAGGCACATTAGCAACTTTAAGCAAGTATTCTGTTCAGCTGAGCTACACAAAATTTCAGAAAAATTATGAAGGCCACAGTATTGGCAACCATTAAGGCAACAGACACCCACTTAGAGGCTAATGAGCTGGGACATGAGTTTTATCCCACAAAGCTAAGTATGACAAATGTAGCCTCAGGAGATGAAGCAAGAAGTGTGAAAGACAGGACAAATGTCAGTCTGGTATTTTTTTTTTTCCCTCTCTAAGCAAATGAAAAGGATGTGTTTAAGTTCTCTTTTTCTATGTTGTGTTTAATGGGCACTTTCAGCATTCTCTCTGTAAAGAAAGTGGACTTAACGTTGTAGGTCTGTTTCTGGAAAAGGAGTCCCCTGAAACTGATGAAAAAATTTATTATGAAATACTACGAACGATAAAACCAACAAAATTAGGATTTTGTTCATTGTAAATTAATCTATAAATTGTCTTTTAATTACGCAATAGACGGTTAGAAATACACACATAAATCAAATTTTTAAAATCATAGAATAATTTGGGTTGGATGGGACCTTTAAAGATCATCAGGTCCAAATCCCTTGCATAGGTAGAGACATCCTCCATTAGATGACATGAATCAAACCCCTATTGAACCTCACCTTGAACAGTTTCAGTGGTGGAGCATCCACAACTTCTCTGGGCAACCTGTTCCAGTGCCTCATAATAAATTCCTTTCTTATGTAAAATCTAAACGTACCTCTTTCAATTTAAATTCATTGCCCCTTGTCTTATTACAGGCCTTGGTAAAAAGTATCTCTCCACCTTTGTTATAATCATCCTTTCTATACTGAAAAGACACAAGAAGGTCTACCCAGAGCCTTCTCTTATTCAAGCTGAACAACCCCAGCTCTCTCAGGCACTCTTCACAGGGGAAGTGTTCCATCCTTCCGACCATTTCCATGCTCCTCCTCTGGACCTACTCTAGGAGGTCCATGTCTTTCTTGTATTGGTCACCCCAGATCTACTAAAGTCATTAATTCTGAATTTTATCTTTAAATATCAGTGTTACAGGAAATGATCAAGGATAATTATGTAAAGTATGGGTAAATGGTAACTTTAAGTTAACATTCTGTGCTAGGAACTTGTACCCCAGCAAATATTTATCATCTTGTAGGGTAAAAATTTGGTACATAACATTTATACAGTAAACATGAATCTTGCTCACTGGAAGATCTCATATTGACCACACTAATATCTGATTTTGTCATGTACTGTAATCCCAACAAGTGCAATTAGTATGCACAACTTGGTCACCTCCAAGAGGAATGGTGTAACTTGCACTATTTTTAGCAGTAGAGTTAGTTTAAGGGCATTCCCCATACACCCAGCTGTTAATTAATATCTGGTCCTGTAGTTTGCTTTCTTTCAATAGTGTTGCAACAAATATTGATTATAAACAAAATAAGTAAACCAATTTGGAAGTCTTGCTGGAGAACACAGGAAGAATTACATTTTTATACAAAATGCTTTACAAAAACAGTTTGGAGCACATCTCTCACATTTGTACTGGCAGGGAATGAGAAACTTCTGCAAACAGCCATGAAAAAGTGGATAAATTTCCAAATCACTTTCAGTGCAAAAAACTATCATTTATAAAACTGTAGTTTTGACTAAAGGATGATTTTCTAGTGTAGGTTGATTTTCTGTTGCCTTTTGTGTTTCCAAAAAAGGAACAGGTAAGTATAGAGATCATGGTGTAGTTTGAGTTTGCTGCGAGGAAGAAAACCTGGTGATTAAAGGCTTTCACATGAAGTGGGAAAATGTACCAGCAAATGAACACAATAGATGAGAGTGTTTGTTCAAGAGAAAATGAAGAGAAGGCTGGAAGCCTCTGCATGATCTTCAGGACTGGTTTCAGTATGGGAAAACTGCATATAAAAGAGCAACAGCAATATGAAAGAACAGCATGGATAAAGAGGAAAGATGACAGAAAAGAAGAAATAATATATCTATAAGAACATCTGGAGAGCAAGCAACACGTAAAATGAAATTTTTGTACCTGATCCAGCTAGGAAATGAATGAAATCAGCAAGATACAAGTGAAATATTGTTCACCAGCCCAAGAAACATGGGCAACCCAGTGACAGAACATGAACTTCTGATAGAGCCTGTGAAAACTGCTACGATGAGATCACAGAAACATGGTGTACTAGAAGGTATGACTGCAAAGCAATTTATGAGTTTTTTATGTTTCTTAAAAATATAAATAAGCGAGATAGTCACTCCAGGTGACTTTGTTTCTTGATGTGGTAGTTTGAGAAGAGAGGATTCTGTAAATTAAAGAGAAACTGAACAACACTTTTAGGGAGGCTTGTATTGGGATTTCTGCTGGGAATAAATCCAGTATTGGTAGGTGCCTATTGTGGAATGCATTAGAATAGATTTTTGGATTGACAGATTTTTTTTGGAATATCTTAAAAAAAATGTTTCCCCAGCACTGATGCTGATACCAGTATTGTTTAACAGTTTATGAGATATGGTGGTTGTACAAACCTGTAAGGAACTGTCAAAAAACAGAACAGTTAGAATGTCCTGCTAGCAAAATGGATTCATTTAAGAACAGAAATAACAAGTGTAAATGAACTTTGGTCACATAAACTGTAAAGTCAGTAATTCAGGAATAACAGAATTACTATATACTACAAGTTATTACAATTAGAGAGGACAAATAGTGGGAAACTTGGAGCAGCTGAATTTAACAGATACATGAAAGAGGACAGTGTCATCAGCTGAATTACGGAGCAAGCTTCTTGTGCCATGGCTTTAGGCAAAGATGAAATCTCATTCAGAATAGCGTGTATCATTCTGATTGTTCTTTATTTGCAAATAAATGAAATAAGATCTTGTGGAAATAAAGCTTACTAGAGTAAGCACAATGACAGACAAGTACTTGCTTATCTACATAGTATATAAAAATAGATGTTTGGTTTTGCCAAAAGAGACTAACAATATTATCCACCAATATACTAGGAAGGAGAGCATTGGAAGGGGAGAAAGAAGCCTTTATATTGGAAGGTACTGTTACACAGGAGACAAATCAGCAGGACTTGGCTTTAAACCCTACAATGGTGGTTATCCCCAGTCAAATTATAGCAGTGTATTAATAAACCTTGATGAATATCAGTAGATAGATGCTGCTTCTCGTGTTGAATTTTGAAAGCTAATGCTATTGGGATATTTGAAACAGAACAGATATCTTGTTATTTTCTAGTGCATTCTCATTCCAGAGCTATTTCACTGAAGGAGAGGTAGACTTGCAGACTATCTACAAAAACATCCACAAAAATCCTCTTTACACTCAGAGTATGACTGCGCTTTTGTTTTTTAGCCACAATCTTTCAGGGTACCTCCATTTCTCAATTGTGCTTGCCTGAGTGTGTTACCATAGTGATTAGGAGAGTCTGGGAATTAACTTTGTTTTATGATTACTGTGGAACATTCATATGTGAGCTGATGAGCTGTATTTCTGAACCAGACCTTGATGAGACAATAGCCAGTTGAGGATTTACAGCTTTTCCAATGTTAAAAGAAAAGAAAAAAAAAGAGTAACCTAGATTAAGGAAAGGCCAATCTGTAATTGATCAATGAAATCATTAGTGATTTCAGTCAAGTCACACCTATTTGAATTAATCAGATATCCAACTCATTATGCTGTTAATTTCCCACCAAAAAGCAATGGGATATGCAAACACTACGTAAATGAAACAGCAAAGCCAGTTAAACTAGCTGCCAAATCGTGTATGCTCTGCCAGTGACCAATATCCTGCAACATCCTGGTCTGTTAATGAAAATATTCCCTTTGCTATTTCACAGTCACAGTTGTTATTTCACCCTTTGAAGTGTGGATAACAATGACAACAGCATTTTCTGATTAGAGAAGGAAGATTCCTCCTTGAAGAAAGAGGAGACATTTTTCTGCAAATAAAATAACAGGGCTCTAGTATATGTTATCCCAATGGATGTACACTTATTACAACTAGACATTTGTCTGTTCTTTATACATTTCTTACTCCACTGATAGCTGAAAAAAATCTTTGACTCCTTCTTGTAAATGGAGGAGACTATTGACATGAAAAATGCCTAATTAGTGAAAAGGTAGAAAATTTGAAGTGGGCAATAGCAGTGATTTTTGACCTTGGCTGCCCACCAAATGTCCACCCAGCTGCTCTGTCACTCGTACTCAACAGGACAGAATGCATAAAACTCAGGGATCAAGATAAGGACAAGGAGGTCACTCAATAATTACTGTCACAAGCAACACAAACTTGACTTGGGGAAGATTAGTTTCAGTTATTGCCAATTAAAAATAGGGTAGGAATGTGACAGGGGAAAAACAAACACACACACCCCAAAACCAACCTAACAAACTCTTTCTCCTATCCCCCCCTTTTTTACAGACTCAACTTCTCTCCTTCATTCCCAACTCTTCCACGTCCTTCTCTCTGTCTGGTACAGGGGGGATAGAGAATGTGGTTTTTGGTCAGTTCATAACACTTTGTCTCTGCCAGTCCTTTCTCCTCATGTTTTTCCCCTGTTCCAGCATAGGCCTTCTCTACAGGGTACAGTCTTTCAGGAACAAACTGCTCTATCATGAGACCCCTCCAGGCCACAGCTCATGACAGGAGCGTGCATCAGCATGGGCTCTGCACAGACTGTAGCTTCCTTAAGGTACATCCACCTTTTCTGGCATGGGTCTCTTCCACATGCTGCAGGCTGGATATCTGCTCCACCACGGACCATGGGCTGCAGGGGACAGCCTGCTTCACCATGGACTTCTCCATGGGCTGCAGGAGAATCTCTGCTCTGGTCCCTGGAGCAGAGATTCCTCCCTCTTCTTCACTGACCCTGGAATCTGCAGGGTTGTTGTTTTCATGTTTTCTCAATCCTATTTCACAGCTACTGCACAGTGTTTTGCACCCTTTCTTAAATGTGTTACCACAGAGACACTACCAGCATCACTGATGGACTCACCTTTGGCCAGCAGTGGGTCTGCTGAAGCCAGCTGGAGCTGGCTCTGTCTGACACAGTGCCAGCTCCTGATCTCTTCTTACAGAAAACACTTCTGCAACTCCATGGTAGAAAATCTTACCATATAACCCAAATATAATGACTTATTTCTTCAGAGAAGGAAACTAAATTCCCTTAACATTCCTTTTGTTCCTTAATCCACTTAGTGGCCCTTTGCTAGAGTCTCTCCAGTAAATCCATATCTCTCTGCTATAGAGAGCCCAGAACTGGCCACAACACTTCAGGTGTGACCTCACCAATGTTAAGCAAGAAAGCATCACCTGCCTTGACCTGATGGCCACACTCCTCCTAATGCAGCTGAGAATACTGTTAAACTCACAAGGCAAGTTCTCCCTTTCCAGATGCAGGGCTTTGCATTTGTTCATGTTGAATTTCATTAGGTTCTTGATGACCCGTTTCTCCAGTCTGTGAGGTCTCACTGAGTAGTAGTCCCCTACTTTAAAGAGTAACAATTGGTTCCACCAGTTTGGTGTCATCTGTTAACAATGAGAGTTACAAACCCTCATTATTCTACATAAAATACAATCACTTAACAACCTGTCCTCTGAGGCTGATCATCTAAGTAGTGTTTTAGCTATCTGAATGCCCAGACCTGCTAATATGAATAGTAGAGTGCTTAGAGAGACAATATCAAAAAGCTCTCTAGATATCTAAGTAAATAATACCCACCATGCCTCCTTCAGCCACAAATCCAGACAGCTTATCACAGGTAACAGCCTGCTTGGTCATGTGTGATCTACTTATGGTAAATTCATGCCAATTGTTACAAATTGCTTTCATGTGTGGCCTTTAGTTGTCAAGGTTGTCACCTTTTGAAGAAGGTTGTGACCAGTACTTTTCTCCAGCCATCAGGGATCTTCCCCAGTCTCCACTGCCTGTTGAAGAGAACACAGAGTGGCTTTCAGGAACATTGGCTAGATACCTCAGCAGCCTTGGACACAGATTCTTGGGTCTCACAGCTTTATAGGGGTTAAGCTCCCTCTAGAAATCCCTGACTCTACTCTTATCAATTAGTAGTACTTCTCCTTGAATCCTGTCTCTAACAGCTGTCTGAGCAAAGAGAGCACTGATTACCTCATGTTTCACATGTATGTCAAAATGGTCTAGTTGGAAATTTACCCATTCAATTCCTGTGTAGACATTCTCTGTATCAATAACCAAAGCAATAAACAGAGGACAGGGAGACTGGGGGAAAAAAAAAAAAAAAAAAAAAAAAAAAGTACTACATGGATATTGTTTTCAAAATTCTGGATATTTTTACTTGCTTTCTGGATTTTTTCCCACTTAATTTTTCCTCCTCCCTCATTTTTGTCCACCTTTTCTGTTTTGATACTAAAAGAAAAACAGTGGGCCTTAAATTCATGCTGTAAATTATTTTTTAAAAAAATTAGAATTCCTCATTCCACAGCCAGAAAAATTAGTTTAAGTTAACTGTAGTCTGATGTTTATTGTTCTTTTTTTGTTTTGTTTTCTTTTTCAATAATCAGGGTACTTGAACTCTTATGCATATGCACTGCTCTGTTTTGAAGTACACTTGGGGAAAGAAATAATTCAGACCTTGGTTCTTCAAGGCTGAAGACATCTCACAAAAGCCAAAAGGTTCTACTTTCACAAATATCAGTTATGACTGAGAATCTTAGTAATTTTTCAAATACAAGATGAGTTTCTTTTTTTAATGAAATGCATAAGACCAAGCTTTCAAGCAATTTGTGCAGTTGCAGAATTCAATTTGTGTTTAAAATGCCAATGATGAGGTTTGTTGTTTGACCATGAGCAGGATTCAAAGAAGAGTGGCAAGAATATTTTTTTTTATCTGTAAAACCCTCCTTTAAGTGATGGAATAAAAAAAGCACAAGCTATTATGTTTATCAGAGTAAAATGTAAGAAGCAAAGACTACCTTGGGAGATTAAGGTAGAAGGTAGGTTACCACAGGGTGTATTAGTAGCAGTCTTCATGGTCATGGTGCTGGGATTGTGGATCCACACCAGTGAAAATCAGAATTTGAATACAGGGGGAAATCAAGGGTTTACTGTGTGATCTTTAGGAGCACACTGGCTTTAAGCTAAAAAAGGGTAGACTTAGGTTAGACATTAGGAAAAAGTTCTTCAATATGAGGGTGATAGATCCCTGGAATAGGTTGTGGAGAGAGGTGGTAGAGGCCCCATATAAATGTGGTGGTTTAAACCACTT
>NW_008582816.1:7328-18206 GCF_000691845.1 Merops nubicus | reverse complement strand
CCTAAAGGATTCTATGATTCTACTCCTTACTGGATATTTTGAGGACTTCCTAAGGGGAATTCTGGATATTAATGGTTGTGTGTATGACTTTGACATCAGTAAGCCTTACCAAAGAAGAAAATCATGAAGAACATACAACAGGAACTTAACTAAAGTTTGCCAGGAGACAGGAGGAGTGCCACAAATCCATCTGGATGAGCCCAGACAAGTGAGTGGTCTGCTTTAAGAACAGAATTAAACAGAAGTTGCAGAATTCTCAGCAAACATTAACACCATCTGAATCCTTTTCTTTTAAACTATTCGGAGAATATTTACTTTCTTTTGGTAGCACAAAAAAAAGGACTCTGGTCATTCACATTTAGGGAACAAAATTTTGATTTAATCTGTCTACAAGACACAAGTCAACAATGGAAAAAAATAGTGGATTGGATGATACAGCATATACAAACACATGCTGGCTTGGAGAGTTCTCAGGAAAAGTAATCCAAGTGAAGTGGATCAACATAATAGACTTCACATCGTAACAAAAAAGCCAGTTCAGCACAAGGTATTTTTAATACAAGTTGAGGGTAACAAGTTTTGGACACTATCTTAATAAAACAAAAGAACTTCTCTGCATTCAGAGTATTTCAGAGATGCCATCATAATTACTGAAGTCCTCACTCCCATGTATTTTGATCAGTCCTAATGCTTCTCATTACAGTTACTGAAATTAACACCTATACAATGACACTCAAATATATCAGTTTTCCTTGGTATCTCTATCACCACCTTATGTGGTACCACTCCCATGTATTTTGATCAGTCCTAACGCTTCTCATTACAGTTGCTGAAATTAACACCTATACGATGACACTCAAATATATCTGTTTTCCTTGGTATCTCTACCACCACATTATGTAGTACAAGGCAAGTCTATACTAGAGAGTCAAAGACACCAACAGGCCATATTCATAACAGAAATTTTAATAAAAATTGTAATAAAATGTCATGTAATAAAAACTGTTACATGAGCACCAAGTCTCAGCGCTTTAAGTTTTAGGGAGTACTCAGAGCCTGAAATACTACTGCTGAACAGAGAGAGCCAGCAAAACTAGAATTAATAGAGATAAGCTATATTCAGAGTTTTCTAAACTGTACTTGGAACACAGAAGTCAGAAAGACTTGTTCTCAGACTTGCAAAGAAACACTCCTGATCAGTTCAGGTGCATCCACTCCTTTCTCAGCCTCCCATCAAGAACAGATTAGGTTTTCTGAACAAAAACCATCCTAATAGTGGATGATCAATCTGTGGTCCTGCTAGTTTTACCTGGCCCTCAGCAGACATAGGTCAAAATCATCAGCACCACTTGTCTTCACCCCTGATGTCAGATTATACCCATGCATAGTGTCACCAGTGCTTGCAATGCTGCAGTCATCTCCTCAGTACCACAATTTGAGGTCCTGGTTCTAAACAACTATCAAAACCATTTTCTTTCATACAAAGACAATACCTAGATTCTATATGTTTGTTAGCTGTAGCATTAGGAATGACTTCCTATGCATACAACACACACTACTGACAAAGATTAAAAACACTGGAATCACAGTGAAAGATTTTTTCAGCTGAGAGCATAAAATTTACTCAGTGTGTAGAAGATTTTCTAAGTGTATTTTTTCTTCAGTATTTGAGGCGAGAGAAAAACATTCCCAAGTATGATCAGAAAAAACAGTCCTAAAAGAGTCTCCAAAAATCACTAGCCACACAGGATTCCAAAGAAGTCAGCTTGGCATTCATTGTCCTTGGACAGTCTGAAGCCAATGACAGAGGTATCACTTGTCTAGGAGAATTGCTCACTGATCATTTGCTGGAAGGCCAAAAGCATAAACAAACCTGTAGCAACAATGGTCATTCACACATGCTTTTAAAAAGCCTGCCAGCAATTGTGCAAGTAGTAAAGGCCACACAGATTAATTAGGGTCTACTCCAAGCCCTGCCACAGAGCTGTCAAACACACTAAGCAGATCATCTGAAAAGCACTAATAGAGCACATGAGCACTCCTCCTGTCAGACACTGTTATCTCTTAAAACCAGATACATTTTTAAAAAAGCATGAACCTTCCTGATTAACAGATAAATGAAAGAAATCAAGAAAGAACAAATGCACTAGCATTCCTGACTGGTGCTCACATTCATCTACTACTTTCTAAAATCAATTAAAATTTTAAGAGCTAAAAATCCCACCCTCTGTCGGAATGAATGACAGGCAGCATTATTCAGCATACTACCTACAAAAGGACTTTTGTCATGTGTCTTGAACTGTATTTTTCGTAGGGGTTGTGCAATTTTGTTTATTTTTGGTGGTTTTCACCTCTTTCATGGAGCACAGGCAAAAAAAGACCTTATCTTAACAAAATGGTTTTGAGGTGCTTTTCATTTCCTTCCAGTTTCTATCTACAACAGGGAGATCAGGGCTTTGGGGGTTCAGCTGATTGCTATCTGTGCAAAGTGCAATCTGCAGAGCACTCTTTACCAGGTATGTGATCACAGGTTACAGGGGAGTAACAAAACACAGAAAGCTTAGGAGACAATGGCAGCAGAACACAAGTTTTTATTGAAGACAAGAACACTTCCAAGCCCAAATAAATAATACTCGGCAGCAATTTTAAGAACTATATAAGCACAAGTAAAATAAAACTCCTTCATACAACCACACACTGCACATGCAAAACTGTGGAAAGCCACTAAATTACCATAAATCAAACAGCTCTTGCATTTGTAGTCAATGGAAAAACTAGCCAAATGTTTAAACATCAAAAGAGTTTTACAAAAGTTGTTCATGAAAACATTAGCATGGACCTTATATCTGACCTAATTACCACTCACTTGAGCATTTAAAAGAATTTAACCCTAAGAACTTGGTATTATTAAATCAGCAACTTGCTTGAGAAACAAAACAGCTTTTCACTGTTCTTGTAATTCACTAGTACAAGCCATCCTACTGTTCTTCCAATGTGATAATCCTTCAATTTATTTGTATTATTTGGTTACATAAGCTCTACATACTCCTGAGATTCTTGTAATGAAGTTTAATCATTAAATGACTCCATGAAACCCACCAGCACAGGACTCCTGTAGTTGTAATCAAGTTGTTTCTGCATAATATTACTCACCCCATATTGGCAAGTCATCAATATACATCTGGTACCAATAGTGATTTTTGATAGCATACACAAAGGCATCTCTTTTTCCTTTGTCCAAGTCAATTTCACAGTAAGTAGTCTGCATTACATCATCTGCAAAAAATTAAAGCACCATTAGGGATTTATTAATGAGCTGGCTCAAACCAAGGCAAACCAAGCAAATGGAGGAATGGATACTGCTGTCTTTAACCCCTCTTGGCTACCCTCAAAAAGGTAACGAAAAAGGAGATTTAAAAATAAACCATTAAAGCAATTACACAATTGTTTTTGTAATTCTATCCTTCTGCATGCAGAAGATTCCCACACTTGACTGGATAAGGCAAAGTTTGAAAGCATCCTTTTGCTACTACACCCAAACTCAATGGAGATCCATTAGATGATGGCAGCTTCACCTGGACAGATCATGAGACCTCTTCTGCTTTAACAAAAGATATGAAATTATTAACCAATACCTAAAACTGTGCACAACAGTAACTCTCCATTTTAGTATAATCAGGCTGACTAGGAATACTGTATATTAAAACTAACCTAAAGTTCTCAGAAATTTTCAAGAAACTACCATAGAGGAAGGATCAAAGCAGGGAAGCTAAAGGTGGAAAAAAAGACAGAAGACAGAAAAAGGAATAATGCAAAGAATGCACAAGAAGCTACAACTGGAAATAAATCTACCTCTTCAAAACAGAAAACTACTTTTCCAATCTACAATCCACAAGTAAAGCAATTAGCAGCCATTCTTTCACATCCCAGTTTCCTTCCCTATTGTTTCCTTTCCAGGTGGAAAAAAGCAAAAGGGCTCATGTTCACAACAATTCAGGAAGGAACAGATTTAGAGACAAAAAGCCCCCATCCACTTCATGTAAATAAAACCAGCTCCCCCTCTCTTCTCTTCTCATCATGTGATCACAGAGGATCCATTTGTAGTAGATAAAAATTAAACTGTGCCCCAAGTACAGCTCAAAGAGGTATCAAAATTCAGCTTACTTTCTCCCATATGCTAACTGCAACAAAGTTTAAAAAGTAAATCAAATCACCTGCAAAGACAAATCAGTAAGTAGCATATTTCCAACACAAAACATGATTTAACTGAAAACAACATGTAAAAATTAAAATATGCACAGTCTGATCACCTGGTCATTTGTTTGACATCTGGTGAAGCAAAACTAAAGCAAAGCCTGGTGAAGCAAGACAGTAAGAAGTCAGGTGACAGAAGTCCTGCTTAGCTGCAGTGATTTCCTATAGCCCTGGAGAAAACAGCATTCCTGGCTCTTCTGGAATGGATGCACCTCTTTCTCCTACTGCTCATGCAAATGTTAGTATTTTCTAGTTTTGTTTCTTCCAAGACCTAATGAATGTGCTCTAAGCTTCATTTCTCACTGAGGGAATAAAAAAATATTTTTTCCAATTGACTTATTAGGCAATAAAAATTTTGCTGAGGAAAAAAAGGAAAAACAAAACCATTCATGTCATAAGTGTTCCAAGAAAACTTTGAGACCATGGATTATTTTCAGGACTTGTACTGATACACTCAATACAAAGGGAAATATTGATACACTCAATACAAAGGGAAAGGGAAACCACTAAAGTTGGCACCACAGCTGAAAAAGACTTACAAATCCAGGCCTCAGTTTGCATTTATGCTTCTACTGAGCTGGATCCTATGTTCCCCAGAAAAATGTGTCTACTTGGCACTTCTTTACAGTAACACATTATTTTTGAGTCATCTTGACATTAATTAAAAGAAAAAAAAAATCAGATTTCCTATCTTATAGACTTGTTGCTAAATTGGGATTAAATCTTTCCAAAATACTCAGTATTTAATTGTCACTCTCCAAGTCTCATGCTATACTCAAAGGGTAACACCTAATGTTAAGTTTTCTTAATTCACAAAGGATTGTGAACACACAGAGGTCAAATGCAAATATTTCTGCTTCTACACCATGAATTAAAATAAAGGTAAGGTAGAAACTGGTAAAGATTGTTAAATGCAGCATTACCCAGTGCTGGAGCACAGAAGCTTGACCTGGAGAAGTGCTCCAGGGACCAGGCTGGATTTAGGTGACTCTCTCCTCGCTGGTCCACACACAGTGGTACCAACACAGCTAGAGGAGAACACAGGGATAGGAGCAAGTGCTACTAGTGAATAAAAATCACATGAACTACAAGTGTTCTTTGTAGAGACCTCTCCCATTTTATAGCCTGAATACAGAAGCCTTTGTTTGCAGTTATTAACCAAAACACATTATTCCATAGGCTTTCAGACCTCTGGAATTTGCCCCAGTCTTTTTTTTTTTCTTGTGCATGTGTGTGATTTCTTATTACTAACTGATATGAGCCATTCTGCATCTAATACTCTAGGATGTAAACAGTGACTTTTGCTGCTGCAACAAAACAAAACAAAAGACTGAAATATCATTTGAAGTGAAATGACTGTACTAACATCTGACCAGGCTGCAATAAGCAACATGCCACCAACAAAATGTCTTCATCCATATTAAAAGATTTTACTCCCAATATTCAGAATACATCACAAAGGTATTACAATCAACTATGGACCAACTACGTCACAAGTTATTCCAGGGCATATACATAAAAACTCAGCAGAATCATCAGAAACAATCTCATCCAATTCTTGCACAGATGTGACTTCACATACATGATTTCAGCCTTACCACACAGTACAGTTCCTCTCACCTCACCCTAGAACAGCTGAAGGCAAGAAGAATGAAGACAAGTGCTCCCTTCTCCAACCACTGAGAATGAAGAAGCTGTCATTTAGTTACAGGACAAGACTAGATGGTTAAGCTTAAATCCACTGTGTTAAATGGTTAAATGATTAAATGGAAATAGCTTAGAAAAGCATTGGGAAGCTGAAGTCTACTTCATTACAGTCTTATCAGCTCTAAAGTTTTGCATGTTAGTTCTTATTCAAGTTATGGTGTTGTGTGTATGCCAGAGTGTGAAGTTAGATGTGTTTTGTGTTGTGCCTGCACCCTGGATGTCAAAGAGGTAATATCTGCTATATAATACAGCTTCACTAACATCAGTAGCACATTAAGCAAATTTTAAAAGGGTACAAAAGCAACACTGATTATGAAAGCAGGTGCACTTATGCCAGACTGCAAATTTCCTATTAACAGTCAGATAACTGGGTTTTATGCAAACAGAAAATCATAAAACCATTTAGGTTGGAAAAGGGCTTTAAGACTATCGAGTCCTAGCACAACACTGAAAATCATCCTGAATGGCTGTCATATTTTCTAGAGGTGTTGCAGAAGGAAATCTTGGGCACGGAGTTCTCACTTAGAAGTATGATCATTTAATCAAATTTCTAAGTAAGTGCAAAATTAATATACTTAAAAAAAGCATTTTCCCCTTTAAACTAACCTTCTCTAATTGGTATTGTATGGCCAACTCAAAAATTAATTTTCTAACTGAAGTCACTATGATTCCAATGTTCAATACATTTAATAACTTTATAGGTCTCAGGTCTGACAGAGGGTGTTATTGAAACATTTGACAAACTTTTACAAACAACATATTGCATGAAAATCATGATTAATCTAGATTTAGCTTGACAAGACAATTAAGTCAACTGAAAAGTTGAAGTTATATTGTAACATAAGTGCATGTTAAGAATTAATTACTTTTTTCACAAAGATATTTATACAGATTTGAGACCTGTGATATAAGTACAACATTGCTCATACTTGGGACCATACAGGATAGCTGGGTTTCCCTTCTGTTACAGGTATCCTTTCACCTGACAATTTCAAATACAAAAAGAAACACTACTTCATGGATGCCTGAATATGTTCTAGATCTGCCCCATCAGACACCACTACAAGCACTCAAGGGCAAATCTCCATTCTCAGAACACATTTCTTCAGAGCCCTAATACTCTTATTGTACTTCAAAAAATATAGGTGAGGCCCACTTATTCAACTGATAATTTTACTTAACACAGTCCACAGTACTTCAGCTACTGACAGATGCAGCCTAAGGAATTCTTCAAGTATGAGGAATAAATGCAGTTTCACACCTGCTCCTGCTGTCCTTTCCAACCATGTTGAGAAGAGAACCGTTTTTTAATGCAGAAGCTAATTTATCAGAACAATTCTAATTCCCTATTCACTCCAGAAAAAAGCATAGAATCCAAATTTTATTGAATTTTGTAAACTTTTATGACACTAATTTAAAGAGGAAAAACACCTGCAATTGTTAGTCTTGCCACAATCCCACACACTCATGAGGAAAAACGTGATTACCTGTTAACTCAGAACCTAGAGCTGTTCCACACACTCATGCAGATCTGTACAAGCCTTTCAGATAGTCAGGCTGACATTTAGAAAAGCAGGGCTCTATAGTTAAATACCTAAATCTAAATTATTATTGCAAGGTACTTGAGCAGCTCTTAATTATTTCAGCTGTATCTTTTTCTTAAGAATATATGAACTTATTGGTGCCAAAACATAAGCTTTTATTTAAGAAAAAAACAAACACACACACAAATCACCAACAACTCAGTTTCTATTTTGTTGCAGAAACTTCTAGACCACTGGTGCAGAGGTGGGGGCATGGATCTGTCACAATGAGATAAAGTTTATCCATTATAAAAAGAAAAATCCAATTTCACTGATACAATGCAGTTAAAATTATTTTTAAAAAGAGTGAACACCACTTCAGTCAAGACCAAGATCCATTATTAAAGAGTCACCAAAAATCTGACCTACCATCACATTTCAACAAACAAACTGGAAAAGAATTCTTTATACTAGTGCTAAATTTTAAGGGCTGGTGTATAAAATTCATATTTTCCTACATGCATTGGATATAACTGTGCTGGTTTTATGACAGCTTTTAAGCCTGTAAAGAATCAATCTCAGATAGCAGTCCTTTGCTGTTTTGTCTGGGTTTTGGGGTTTTTTTTTGTGGTTTTGTTTGGTGGGTTTTTTTGGGGGCTTTTGTTGTTTTTGTGGGGTTTTTTTTTGTTTCTTTGTTTGTTTTACACTTTAGAACCCTGTTTATCAAGGGGATTTGGATTTCAACAAATTTTACATCATTTTATATTAAATAAGTACTAAAATAATGGAATCATTAAGGTTGGAAAGGACCTCCAAGATTAAGTCCAACCATCAAGCCAACAATAACATTAACACTAATAACTACTGTTACTATTAAACTATACTTGTTATTCTGAAATTTGGAAAAGAATATCCTAATATTTTTAATAGCAAAATAGAGTTTGACTCCCATTCAGATTTCACTTCATGGAACCTCTGCTAGAAACACTAAAGCATCTCCCAATACAGAAACTGCTGGACGCCAGCTAACAGCAAAGAGATTATAGTCTTCATCATTTACCCAGAGGACACAGAATGTTAAGGGGAATAAACTGGAAGTGTCCATGGACAACTTCCCAGATCATGTACACTGCCCTCTTTTGGGACTGTATGCCCCAAACCATGACATACACACAGCCATGGAGCAGCTACCATGTACCTTCTGCTTTACAGGAAACCCCTGACCTGCAGCCCCTTTGGTGAGGTGTTAAAGTCACTGCAGATCCAATACAGATTTTCATTTGACACAGAGGAACAGTGTGTTAACAGTAACAAAGAGTTTTGAAAAGCAGCACAGGACACAGATGAAGAAAAGTTCTCCACCTGCTGGGAAATGTATCAGTACATCAAAAACTTATACTTACAAGCCACAGACAACCTTGTAGGGTATTTCAAGCAACAGTAAAAAAAACACACTCAGTTGCTAGCAGCAGCAAACTTTCCTTTCTTCTAGTTAAAAAAAGGTTTTAAGGATCTGTGGGATTTTTTGACTAAATGCACTTGCAATTGCTTACCTTTAAATTTGATGTCCAGACCACTAAATTCCAATTCAACTCCTTGAAGTGCTTCTCCTAGGGTTTCATGGTAATGGCTGATGCTTTTTTTTGATCCCACACAGAAAGGAAGAGAGAAGTATTTGTATGTTTCTTGGCGATTGTGGTAGGGTCCTACTGTATTCATCCACAGAACAACTTCCTCTTTATCTTGGTACTGAAAGATAAAGTTATTGAGTTAGGTGAGAAGCCCAGCAGAATAAAGATATTCAAGAAACTCTCTCTTGATTCATATTACCAAGGCAAGACTGTTCAATCACAAGCAACAGCTACATTTATAGACAGTTGAGTATTTCTGTCTTTCGGATGTCAGGAATTCTAGGACAAGATTCTCAGGCTGCTTCCATACAGAAAAAAAAACCTTAGTTGATCACACAGCTTCTTAGAGCTTATCACTGAAGTATCAGAAGAGAAGGACCCACACAAATTTAATAGAGAAGCAAGAGATGCAGAAAAAAGTGGAGAACAGCAAAAGTCTCAAAAATGAAGAAGCATTTACAAATTTTTTGGAAACACACATCGGTTAAAGGCAAAACTACTTATGTCAACTGAAAGAACAGGAGTATCAGACTAACATCTTCTTAATCTCAGCAAATAAATCAAGCAATCTACCCGTAGAGACAGGTACACTATTTTCTTAAAATGCAACTCGTTTTCATTCTTGTAATGGTATAAATTACATTCAAAATTCCCAGAACAGTGCAACACCTCACAGGATGCACTAAAATTAAACTGTGGCATACCTACAGTAGCCAAGAGACAAAAATGTCAGACAGGAGGGCTGTATTTTGATGAATTTCTAACATTCTTATAGGGTAAAACCAGAAGAGCAAGGACTCTTGTGGCTGCCATGAAATTCTTTGTGGGAATATCCACACTTTACTTCCCACAGCTACCACAGGCCACAAAAACTTAAACCTTGGCTAGAAGCCAGTAATTTTTGTCAAGACCTTATAACTTTTCAACAACAAAAAAGTCCTGAAAATCATTCATCTATCAGTATTCAAATACTGCATGTACTCAGGAGAATCAAGTGATTTGAAATCATTATTTGTACTGCATCTGGACACGGTATCAGGTTTGCTGGCTAGTACACAGATTCTCACCCAACAACTTCTTCATCTACTGTAATTTCAGCAAATTAGGTAGGACCTTGGTCTAACTTTTTAAGGCAGCAAAAAACTCCTACTTATAACTACACAATTGCAAACACAACCACCATATAGATCCTGATTTTTTTTTTTTAAGTACAGAAGAATAAAGTATTATTTTAAGACTAAGATGTAAGCACAGAAAACACTGGAGAGGAAAAGAAAGTCAAACACTAATTAGCCATATTTCATACCCCACAGATGAAATACTGACTACAGTTCTGCATCTCCATTTTTAACAAATGAACAGAAGTTCTTCAACTCCATTTATTCCAAATAACCGCAGTCATACCAACAGGTTAACTCAGAAACAGCTATACATGGAATGCAAAAAATTCTTCAGATGAGGCGTTTTAAAAGTTAAACTCAGGAATTTAAACATTCTTTGGGAAATAATTTAATTCCTTTACACTAACATCACCTCACAAACCTCATCTTTTTTGTTTACAAATAAGCACAAAGGTCATTCCAGCCTCTTACATGAGCGACCTCCAAAAATAAACTTTAAATATCTTAACTAATTTCATTCTGAGCTGCAGCAGAGTTCAAACACCTCAGAGTTTCACAAAGCTGCTGTTTGCAGAGCACACACTTCAGAATATTTCTGATAAGTAAACAGCATCCATGAGGGAGCAAAGAAAGAGTAAACAA
>NW_008582816.1:0-7297 GCF_000691845.1 Merops nubicus | reverse complement strand
CCTGCTCTCTGTCAGCAACCAGAAAGGTTATACCAATGCAGCTTGTCCAACTTTATTTGAAGTTGGGAAAGAAGGAAGAGAGAAAGAAAAAAAATCACAGTTCCAGCCCCCTCAGCAGCAGAACCAAGATAGTGGGATCTGCACTACAATATCACCTCTAGCTCTTGCCAATGTGGTAAGGGACAAGTTGGTCTCTATCTCTTCCTAGTCTGTTATGCCTAGCACGTCTTCTGTGTCCTCCTTTAGCAGCTGCAGAACACATTTTCATCCCTTTCTCAAAATGGTCTTAACTTGTCAAGAGCCCGCTCTAGCGTTACTCCTTGGAATGCAAGAGCTTACATGTGAACTTAGCTGTCTCTGTTCAATCATCAGTAAGAGAATATGACAACATCCTTAGGTCTGTGAATTCATTCATCTTTGACAGTGCCTGAATAAAGGAAACACTGACCACTACTTTACTTGGTTTCTTGTTTCTGACCTGCTTCATACTGAATTGGGACTTCTGCATTTTTGGAACTATACTAGATTAACTTCAACGGACAGAAAGCAGCTTCAGTCTTGATACATTGATACACTTCCTGATCTAATAATGTAACTGAGGTTACATTAACATCTAATTACATTAACTAAAGTTTCAGTTAACATCTACAGTAACACGGCTTGTCTTTTCTCTGCATGGCGCTCAGGCCTCCTTCAGGGCCTACAAGGTTTTTTTCACAATGACTCCAAGATATCATCCGTCTCCTTTGGAAAGAAAAGGGATGAAATCATGCATAAGCAAAGAATTCAGTCTACATTTATCTCTTCCTCCTTTCTCACAACCATTCCAGAACAGCACAAGAGAATTCTGTTCAGGACTGCTGTATACATGCTATACCTTGCTCACAATCAGCAAGTCTCTAGTCACAGAAATTTGCAGGCAATCAGGTGCTCCCAGTGCCCTCTCAAAATCAAGAGGGCTGTAGTAAGAAGCCCATCTTTAGTAACTTCAGCCTGAATTTGGGGGTGGTGCCTAGTAGAAACTCAAACAGATTTTCTCCTCCCTGCATCTGTTGGGTTTTGCTCATTCTCAATTATAAAGATGAGCTTTTAGGTTTCAGTACCTTTGTTTCCCTGTTATAGCATACCTCATGCTTAAAACCTTACCCTAGTGGTAGGGTAATTTGATGGAAAGAACTCAGTGCTATAAAAGCATTCAAGTTCATGGTGGTTTAGCTCCTTCCCTCTCCCCTTTTTTCTTTTTTTTCTTTTTTCTTTTTCATTACTGCCCTCACAGTAGCAAAGCATCGACAACAAGTAACAGTGTCAACACACTTAGAGGAAAACAATTCTTACTTAGGCAAGACAAAGAACTAGAGTATCTTATAGGACTGTACTGCCACCTCTGTATGAGGACTTGAGGTTTGGAGAAGGCTAATGTAACGTACCCTCCAGTAAAAAGGTCACATAACCTAACAAGAGAGATAACATAAAAGAAGTTGCTAAAGGAAGCCCTGGTTTCAAAGGAGCCACAGCACTTGGGTATGCTGTACCAGTACCAGTCAGATTCCAGTCAGCACACTGTCAGTCTTCCAGTAGTTTCAAATACTGTCACACTTTTTTATATCTTTCAGCATATGTGGAATCTCCTGCAAACCATGGAGAGCTTGGAGCCATAGAAACAGAAAGAAAATTTCAGCTGCATAGCACCACCTTTCACTCTTGGCAGAAAGAACATATTGAAAAAAACTACTCTCGTTTCATTGGGAACTGATCAGCCTCAGACACACTGAACAATTACAAAACAGAACCCTGAATTCTTACTTTTACTGTTCTGATGAGCAACTGTTCAGAGCCCTCTGAGCTCTGAACACAGCAGAGCAAATAAAAATCCTACTGCCTTCTGTTAACTTTAGCAGGCAAGTCAGCCATAACTCATAGTCAAAACCAACATTGGCTAAGACAGTAAATGAAGAGCCCCACAGTATTACAGTCCTATGAAACTTGCCTAACCAACTGTGTGATACTCCCCTTACCTTCTGCTGCAAAATCAGCAAGCAAAATGACTTCTTCAGATTCTGCAGTATCATAGAAAACATGAAAGTAAGTATGAAGAACTTCCTATCAACAGAGGTATGGAACAAAAGAGGAAGTAAGCTACAATGTACAACAATATCCATGTGACACACTCAACAAGTTAAATTCACCAAGAACAGACAAGAGACCTGAACAAAAATTTGTTGCTCTCATTCCACATATTACAAGGGTTGCAAGTCACTAGTTGACCCATCCCTGCTATAGGACTTTTAGAAAAGAAGCAAACATATTCCTATTACAGCTGTATTGAAACTACTGAGGCTTGCAACAGGGACAAGTAGTAATTAAATAGCATGTCAAAAAATAATTTGAATTAAAATGATCTGCAGAGTAGACTCATGATAATTTGAGTGACATAAAACTAATATCTGAAGTTACACTTGCACATTAATGCAGTTTTATCTTCATCCTTCATGAAAACAAAAGTCTAACATCTTCATAACATGAAGGACTTATTTTGCTGTACTGAAGTACTGCTATTGCAGAAATTATTCTTTGTTGTTTATTCTCTTTCTTTCCTTGTCAACATAGAATTAGATGGTGGAAAGGTAGCTTTTCATATGCCCCACGATAGACACCAGTCTCTATTAAGAACATGGCAGCTGATAAGGCAAAAATGCCAACAAATAAGATGTTGCAATCCCTACCCTGGTATATCTCCGCAAGCTCTTCTGGGTTTGGTTCATATGAAGGGTCAATATAAATATAATTCAGAGATCCAAATTAAATCACAGACACAAGCACTGAACGACTTGGAAACGGTGCCAGAATCCACAACGTTCACTACTTCAAAAATACACAAGATGATGACAAAAAGCAGTTTTAAATGTTTTATTTACTGCAAATCATGAAAAATGTAGTACTCATTCTATAAGCATAGCAAGTTTGGCTTTGTATCTTTTTCTGCACTAAGTGTAATATCAGCTCAGTCACTTTAGTAACTATAATGGCCCCTGGCGAGTATGACCCTGGCATGCAACAACTTCTTCCATAATATAACTACCAAAAACTTAGGTGTGTGCACCACCCAGAGGCTTAAAGAAAGACAATTTCTATACAGTCTTATTGTTTAAAAACTATTCAAGCACAGCAATACTGAGACTACCTTCAGCACAGTGCATCCATCTTTCTTTACTGTTACCCAACAGGGCACTCATGATGTGGAAGTAACTCAATGTTCTCTGTGCACAACTGTAGAAATTAGCATGGTAGCCCTAGAAATAGCATAGACTTAATTGTTTTATGGAATAAATAGTTTAAATCGGCATATGAAAGGCTGAAGAAAAGGATACAAGCTTGGCAGGTTGTTGACAGACTTTTTAAACCATGAAAACACTTTGCAAGAGAAATGATGGAGGCACAGAGAAGATTATGACTACTGAATCTTATATGATGATTCAGCAAAATAAAATCAGTATCATTTCTTTCAGAAAGTATGTAATTTTATTCCTTTTTTCAAGCTTAAGTTTGGAGTAAGGCTTTCTACAATGCAGTTCCTTGAACACCAACATCTTTCAGGGGCAAAAGAACCAACATTATTTGTCACTTGCAGAGCAAAGCTGAAGAAGCAGGTCAGGTGTAATGGTTTGAAACCTGCTGCCCCTGGTGGGTGGAGATCTGAAACCCTAAACCAGGTACAAGCCTGAATGAAAGGGGCGTACACCTGTCCTATTCCCACTCCCCTTTTCCTGTCTTCGGGACTTCCTGCCAAGGTCTATAAAAGGGGTGAGAAAGGCACGCCTCTTCCTCTTCTTCCTCTTGCTCCTTTGACCTTCTACCTGGGCACACGCTGCTCTGCTGCTCCCTGTGCTACACGTGGCCGTGGCCCTCTTGGAGACCTGGGCCTGATCTACAGACTCTTCCCTGCCTCCATCCACGTCCAAGGATTGTGCATCCAGCTTCAATCCACCTCAGTCCAGCGAGATCCAGCACTGGGGAGCCTCAGCACAGCATTTGGGTTTTGTATATTTGGAAGTTTATCTTCCTTGCCTTGTTGTTCCTACAACCCCCCTTCCCTGTTAAACCCCTACCCTTCTTCCTTTCTGTACCCTGTTAAACCCCTTCCCTTCTTCCTTTCTGTTCCCTGTTAAATAATATATTTCATTTTGTTAATTTTCAATTTGGTGCAAGGTTTTCATTCCCCCTGCCTTCCTTATTTACCTCTCTACCTGGGAAACTGAGGGATAAGGGAGGTGGGACACAGTTCTGCCTTCTAACTGGGACAGAACATCAGGAAACATGAGAGGCAGCAAGTAAGGCTCAAACAACAAGTAACAGCACAGTCACCAGTATCTTACAGATATTCTGTATATCAAGCACTGTGATAATGCTTGCAGCTCACTAAACCTCTGTATACTAAACTGTGTATTTCAGCCTCATGCTCTCCTTCAGAAAAGGCAGGTTATTTCCAGTAACTTCTCTTCATTTCTCTCTGAATTGTAGGCCTCACCAAAACAGGACTAGACCTGTACCAACAGCACAGTCTGAACTATTGTACAAGCAGTCCTTTAACTGTTACACCTCCTAGATGCACAAGGTTGCTCAGCCACAGTACACCCTGCTTCTGTGACGTTTATTTCACCTCTTCAAAATGAAGAAAACCATAAGAACTTCAAGAAGCAATCAGGCTGCTCATCTGCATACAAGTTTGTATGCAAACAGATATTTGACATGCACAGAAATGTCTTCCACAGTGTTTCTCTAAAGGATAATTTATGGAAACTATAAAAATTCTGCAATTTTATGTATTCATTTCAAACAAGCTTCACAGGAGCAGAGCTTTGATATACTTCATCAGGCTAAACGTCAAACAAAAATACTTTTCTCAATCATTATAAATTAGGAATTTTGCTACTCAGTATAGGCTAAGTTTTGGTTATTTTTCAAGGTTTGGCATGTACTTCCATGCTTACGGAGCACTGATAATTAAATGGAACAACATTAAAGTTATAAAGCTACCTATGCCCTAGACCACTGCCCCACAACAAAAACCCCCCAAATATTCCAGAATATTGGAAAGGCCAGACAGGAGTGCACCGAAACTGCTTCTGCAGGATCAACACATATTGTGATTAGGCCACCAATATCTCACCTATGCTATCACTTCCACAAGTAAAAGGCCAACTGTCAAAAAATGGCACAATTATCTGAACACAGGGAAAAAGCAGATATGGGACACACTCAGAAACATGAAAATAAATCAAAGAATCAGCTGACAAGTTTACAGTTTCTGATAAATCCTCCTGTCGTGGTCTGAAGTTATGCTACTGCACTGTCTTTTGATAGCAGAGATTTTAAGTGATGATTTTTAAATCCCAATTTCTTTTCACTTACTACTGATTTAAAAAACCCAGGTCTTTATCTTATAATTGTATTTATACTCTTCTTTCTCTCAATAAATGCTGGCACCATTTCTAAAGACTAGTTCAAATTTAAGATGAAAGATTTAGCTGTTGATCCAGCGACCAACTGCTGGGGCACAAGAAGTTGCCCACTAAAGCATGAATAAGGAAACAGCAGCACATAATAATAGTGTGCATCCCCACCAGCAGCACTCAACTCTTACAGTTAGTGAAAATTTACACTTTGAAGTCAGCAAGCCCTGAATCAGTATGCTGCTACTTCCCCTCCACATCCCTAAATGCAAGTCGAGCCTCCAAGATGTATAAAAGCACTTTGGTTATAGAAAGAGAAATCTTCCAACTACAATCATATTCAAAAGTGAAATTTATTACAGTTCACTGTTTAAGGAACATTTCCTTCAGGTTCTTGCTCTCAAAATGAACCTACGACCAGAAACCCCTGTTCATGTTTCATTCATGCTATTAATGCTTCCACTCCAATCTCCTGTGCAATACTAAAGTATCAAAATATCTAAGCAAGTAGACAACCTTCCAAAAACAAGGTGACTGCCTCCCCACATCAACAAACTTCCTAACCTATCATGTTACTAAACAGGACACCATGTCCTAAGAACACTAAATCAAGAGCCAGAGCTATAATTTTGAAGAGTAAAAATGACAATCCTTCAAAAGAAATTTGTTATTTCTATTGGTAATTGTTTAGGTAATCACTCTGAAGACCTAAAACCCATCAGAATTCACTTTTGCAGGAATAGCTCAAAAACATATAAATTAAATGACAGCTCTATGAAAGCCTTTCTCCAGAAGATTACCAATATGAAGTGAATAATCAGGAAGCCCTCAAGTCAAACAGCCCTTAAAATAAACACAGTACTATGCTGAAGTACATCTCACACCTCAGCAGAAACCAAACCCTAAAACACAGGTTCAGTAACAAAACAGGGCCTGAGTCATTTTAAAGAATATCTCCTCTTTGAGTACTCAATATTAGCTTAACTTTTCTGTCATTAACTGCAGCACTAATAAACACCATTAGGTTTTGAAAAATAAAGGCAACCCTAAACAGCTTTCAGGTCTCATTAAATATATGGGATTAAGCAACTAGTTAACCATTAGCAGTATAAAAACTATTGATACTATTTAGCTGTTTTACTAAAAACACTTATTAAGCTTACCATACCACCCCTAGAGAAACCTATGTCAAGAAACTGAGCAAGCTTTCACCAGCCAGGCTGCTCAAGAGCACCGAGGTTCTGACAGCCAGCCAGCCAGACATCGTGTTTAACCACAGCCACACTCTAACCCACTCCACTCCTGAGGAAGCACAGCTAGTTTCCAGCAAAGCCTCATTCCAAAATTACATCTCAGCTCATCACACAGGCTTTCCATCCTCCCACACCAAAAGCCACTGGAAATAACACCCGCATGCAAAGTCCAAAACAGATGAAGCACTGCTACTTACTTCCTAGAGATACCTTTTGGGTGACACTGCAAGCAGTTTAGAAAAACCAGCCTCATACTAAAAGGTGAAAGCTCATGTCAGCAGTATTTTATGCACGGATTTTCCTAAATGTGTTCTCGCAGTTCGCTCCCACTCCGAGAGCCCTTTCCCGGCTGCTGCTCCTCAGCACAGAGCCCCGCTACATTCCGCTCTCGCAGCCGCGTGTGGCCCGGGGGCCGTGGCCGCGCAGCACCGCGCCCCGACTCACGCTCCTGTTCTGAACCCAGCGCAAATGCCCTCCCGGAAGCAACGGTTATTCCCGGGGAGCGCAAGCCAAACAGCGCGGCAGCGCTCGCCAAACACCTGCCCAGGCCGTTATCTGCTCCAGGAAAAGGTGGGACGGGCGGCAGCCGGCGCC
>NW_008582815.1:697-1010 GCF_000691845.1 Merops nubicus | reverse complement strand
AGCAGTGGAAGCATCTCTGGCTGCAGCCGCTCAGCCTGTGGAGAGCCACATGTGAGTGAGGTCTGGGCATGGGAACGAGCCCGCGGCACCCACGACACCCTCTAACTGCCCTGATGGCCTGACAGACCTCGGGGCCATCCACAGCTCCAGCATGGAAAACACCCTGGCAGCTCTTTGCCCAGGGCTGTGCCAGGCTGCCCAGGGCAGTGGTGGAGTCCCCACCCCTGGAGGGGCTTCCAAGCCGTGGAGATGTGGTGCTGAGGGACATAGGTCAGTGGGGACATGGCCGTGCTGGGGGGACGGTTGGACTTGA
>NW_008582815.1:384-641 GCF_000691845.1 Merops nubicus | reverse complement strand
ACCCCTGGAGGGGTTTCCAAGCCGTGGAGATGTGGGGTGAGGGACACAGGGCAGTGGGGACCTGGCAGTGCTGGGGGACAGTTAACCCTAAAGGTCTTTCCAACCTAAACAGTTCTATGAGTCTAACCAGTTTATCATACTGCCCGGTGTACAATCGAACCCCCACCACCCTGAGCCCCTCTGGGTCTCCTCTCCAAGGACAGACAGGGCTGAACCTCCAAGTTTCCACTGGAGTTTGAGTGCCCAAGAGCCACTGA
>NW_008582815.1:0-205 GCF_000691845.1 Merops nubicus | reverse complement strand
CCTGAGAGGTGGTCACTGCCCCATCGCTGGCACCATCCCAGGTGAGGTTGGCCGGGGCTCTGAGCACCCTGCTCTGGCTGTCCCTGCTCCCCGCAGGTGACGAGCCCGCGGACACTCCGTAACCCCTCCCGACAGCAGGGCCGGGCCAGGCCCCCCACTGCTCTCCTCGCTCCTTCCTTACCTGCACCCCCAAAAGCTGCGCCCC
>NW_008582814.1:0-1426 GCF_000691845.1 Merops nubicus | reverse complement strand
CTCCTCCGCCGCTGGCAGGGACTTCATAGAATCATAGATCCAGGGCCCCTCCCCGCTCCAAAGCGGCCCCAAGTCTCTCACCTTTTCCCTAGACCAAATCCAGTCACAGATGATCTCCCAGACTGGCACTGGGATTGATACCCTGCAAACCAGTGCCTGTTCAGATCCCTCACCTCAGACTGGAAACCAGTCCTGACCCCCCCCACCCAGGACCATCCCAGGCTCAGAGACTGTCCTCAGGGCTCAGACCTCACCCTCCACCCCCCCGTTCCCAGACCACCCCAGGCTCAGAGACCCTCCCCAGGGCTCAGAACATCCCCTGCCCCACACTAGTACTGGGGCCAGGACCCCTACCACAAACCAGCAGGGGGACAGGGACCCGCTGGGACCTTCTCAGACCTCCCAGGACCCAGGACCTCTCCAAAAAAATGGCCTTGGGTCAGGGACCACTGAGTCCTGGACCAGTCAGGGACATTCTCCATTCCCTGCCCAGTGGCAGGAGGGAACAACCCTCCCAATCCCAGCTCAGTCCAACATCGAGGACACCCTGCCCCAGCCCAACTCTCTCCTGCTGGGCTCCCAGCAGAGGGGTTCCCCCCTCGGGGCATTGCTGGGGCTCCTCTGGCCCCGCTCCAGCAGGTCCCTGTCTTCCCTTTAGGTGAGACTGATCCCAGCTGAGGTGAGGTTGGTCTAGCAGGGGATTGGTACCAGCCCTGGAGTGGCTCCAGACAGAATCTGGATCTCTTGATGACCAAGTAAAGGTTGTCAGACAACCTCTGCCCCCTGCACTCCTACCTCTGGGAATCAACCAGGGGCTGAGCCCCCAGCCCTGCTCTCCCATCTCCAGATTGGGTCTGCACTTCCCCATTTCCCCTCAGGGAGGATGTCCCACATTTTCCTGCCCCTAAAACCTTCTGGCTTTTCCCCTTTTCTACCCAGGGAGGCCCTTGGAGAAGATGTGCAGCCAGAAGTGGTTGAAGAGAAGAAGGAAGAGGAGGAAGAGCAGAGAAGGAGTCACAAAGAGATTGAGGAGAGCAGGCAGGTAGGGCAGGAAGGTCCTCCTGGGTCTGTGAGCTCCAGATATTGGGCCTCACCCTCCTTTTAGCCTTCTGCAGCACTTGGTGTCACCCAGCAGCATTTCTGTGGGAAGCTGCAGGGACAGAAACTCCTCAGGACTGGGTGGGGGTGGTCCATGGGTTGGATCCTGGGATTCTGATTTCCCAAACAACCCATAGATGGAAGGATCTGGGACTGACACCACGGACCCAAAGCCCAACTCAACCCCCTACCCCCTCCCCACATGCAGGGGAAGCAAAACAAGGTCCTCTGAGCACGTTGCTCTTGGTGCTGCTGGCCTGCAGGGCTGTGCAGGAGAGGGAGGGCTGTGGGTGCACTGGGGTCCCTCCAGTGCCCACCAGTCCTGCCC
>NW_008582813.1:75205-100162 GCF_000691845.1 Merops nubicus | reverse complement strand
AGAGCGCTCCGCGCAGCCCTGGGGGAAGGAGCCCGGGCGGAGCTGAGGAGAAGCGAAGCCGTCTGGTGCCACCTCCCGGCCCCGCCGCCCGGCAGCGGCCCCTCCCCGGCCTGAAAACCGACCCCGGTGTCATTGTTTCTGGGCAGAAACGGGTCAAGTAATACTAGAGCTTCAGCGCCCAAGAAGCGTTTGCTTCCCCATTCTCCTTATAATTTCAAGGAGATTGCTTCTTTTTTATGCGCGGGACTAAAGAAGCGTAATGAAAGCCCCTAGTGACATCTCCCTTATTTTCACAGAGCGCTGGCATTGTGTGCAGGGGGAGTTGACGACGGGTAACTAGCCAAACTACTGCAGCACCTATAGCCACAGAGTAAGTGGGAGGAAAGAATTTGCTGCTTTTCATACAGCAAGAAATACATGTGAGCTGGTAACAGTTGGAGAATCATCCCCATGGTATCAGCAGTTGATTTAAATGTAGATTTTTATTTTTAAATAAACTTTTTCATTAAGTCTTCTCAACAGTGACTAGACTGTGTAGCTAGATATGTGTTTTGTGTAAATGTAGTGTAAATGTGAATTTTATACCAGCTTATGTAATGAGGTGATGCTCCTTTCTTTAGAAGACTTGGGGTGCAGGTCCAGGTAACCACTCACAGAGAGCAGCAACTTCATTCTAGCTGTAATACAGCAGCTCCTCCTCCTTCAGGCCTGTCCTTCTGTGAGGTAGAGACGCACCTTTAAAACAGGGGTACATAACACAGATGTAAATGAGGGCAACAGGGCCGTTGATTTGGGGGGAGATGCGGGGCCAAGGGGAGGCGAGCAGCCAGCCATGTCGGGGTCCCACCAGAGGCGCTGCAGGCAGATGGGACACACAGCACAGCGAGATCTGCAGCAGCTTTTCCCTGCACTTGTTTGCTAGAAGAGGAATTCAGCCCAGCGAGTCTCTGCTCAAAGGACCCTGCAGTGGAACACGTGGGGCATAGAAAGACGGTACCAAGGAAATAAAAGACGTTCTCCCCCCACCACCAGCCCTCGTGTGGTCTTTCTCCAGCAAATAAAACAGAGGAGAAGGACCACACTGGAAGTTGAATTGCGCTGTCTTGACTAACTACTTCTGCTAAGCTTTAATAGGTTTGCAAAACAGACGTGTAGAAGAACCCAAGTCAGAAGGGTGAAATAATTAAAGTTGGAATGTGGGGCTTTTGTCCCTGCTGTAATTACCCCTGGGCAAGATCAGAAACATTAGACATCCAACAGGTGATGTTTTTAGAGGAAAAAGTGAACAGTTCCTCCTTTCTCTAAAGGCTACATACTTTTCCTATCTAATCAGTAATACCAAATGGGGAGGTGCTGACACAAGCAAGAATAGCTGATGACTTCATCAGTGTGGCAGCAGCTCTCCCTTTAAAGTGTGAGCAATTCATTGTGGGTTTGGGAGGTTTGGTTTTGTTTTAATTCTGTCTTCTGTGCAGGAACCTGCAGTCACCTTTAGGACTGTTCTAGTCTTAATTTAAATATATGCTGAGGTAGAGCACAATACTACTTTTTGTTACTAACAAATCCCAACTGCTGCTCTTGCAATCAAAACAAAGGGAAAGCACATAACTCTAGTCACCAGCATTTTTTACCCTTGTTATTTGTGGCTTTGACCTAAGAACTCAAGGAAGCTGAATCACCATAGCTAGATGTGAACATTGTGTACATAACCATGAGCAGCGAGAACTTGTGAAAAACTTAAGCAAATTGTTTCTTGTGTCCCCCAACAGGGTGGCTATTCCTGCATAGGGAAACCCCCTGTGCTTTCACAGAGGCCAGCAGAGCTGCAACAAAACTGCTCTAAGATTGAAATCAGGTGGGAAAGCAACTGCTCTAATCCAGTTACAATTGTTTCTCCATCCTCTTTAGAAACAGGCTTCACAAAAAATTCTGAGATGCTTGTAGGGTTGTGGAGTTTATTTTTTAAGCTGTAGATTATGTAGTGAATTTGTGTTGTGCTTCGTTGTGACAGTCCTTCAGGTTGTAGCTGGAAATTAAATCTCACCTATAAAGCAAATTAACCTCTCAGTTGCACAGTTGCAGTGCCCACACTGCATCATGTCAAGTTAAGAGATGCTGAAGCTAGCACTGAGGGCAAAAGTGACTTCCAATGTAACTAAAAAAGCAGCTGCCTACACTGGACAGGCTTTAGGCCATGGCTGCCAAGAGCCCCTGGCACCTCTTACCCCACAGAGGGCCTGGGCGTGCTCTGGGGAGGCACAGCTGGAGCTCCCAGGACCCATAGCTGTATCACATTCTGGTGTGGCAGATTTGGCCACCTCTATTTAAGCTTCTGCTACAAGACCACAAGCAAGAAACCAGGGACAGAAAGGTCCACACTCCTTTCCAGAGGAGCTGGTGTGCTACAGAGGTGGGCAAGACCTCAAGATGCCCGTAACAGAACTGTAAAGTGCCAGCTGTGTAGTTTCAAGCCACTTTCAGGATCACCCAGATCAAGTAAGAGTCAGTGTAATGATTATTTTTATCATCACAACTTCGCTTTAACAAGAAATCAATGCATCTTCTGAACGGTAGTACAAGACAGCACCAAGGCATAATTCATACTATTGCTAACTTTGGACAATTTTAATCTGTGCAAGGTGCAATGTGGCCCTGAACTCTTGGCCAGTTTTGTTTCAATGTGTCCCCTGCCTTTCTCTGTGTCAACTGCTCACTGTTTGCCACGGTGTTGCCTTTCCAGGTCTGGCATTGTGGCACACTTCCCCCTCGCCACTTGCCTTTCTTTGCCTAATTTCCTGTCTACCACCATATGGATGGTTTTGGCATTATGTGGTGCCCTCAGTCTTGACTATAAACCTCATGGTTAAGTCAGCTAGCAGGGGCAGGAGCCATCTTGCATGGGGCCCATTTCTGTATGTTAAAAGTGAAGGAAACAGTTAAAACTACTCCCTTGATGTACATCTCCTAAAGCAGCTATAAAAAAAAGCTTTTTTTAATTTTCTCTTCTAGCAGATGACACATGGTTACTCTTTCTAAAAAACAAAGGAGAGGACACTTGTTCTATGACAACATATTTGCACTTAAAAGACAACCAAATGGACAGCAGGCAGGAATACTGCACAGGTAGGATTAATACCCAGTGGCTTAATGTTCACCTGAGCACAAACCAGTTTAGCATGGGAGGCATTTCTAAAGGAGGGAATACCCAGACTTGTGTTGCGTACTTGGTTCTGAGCAAACAAATACACCAAGCTACACACTATGAATTATAACTGCTCTCTTTGGAATCTGGCAAGGAATTGGCAAAAGCCTGAAGGTGGTACGTAGCAGGAGCTAAGGAGGCAGTTGCTAATGGTGAGGCAGACAAGGCGGGCAAAAAATAAAAGTTCCAGCTCCTGAGTCTTTTATCCTAGGTAACTGCTTGTTTGGAGCCACAAGGTCAGGCAGCCCTCACACAGCCATGTGGCCACCACCTTCCCTGTGCTCTGCCAAACCGGCTGCCTTCCCACCCGGGGTCACTCCTCCTCCCGGGGCTCATGGCTGGGGCTGGCTCTGGGCACGCCCTTTGCCTCTGAGCTCTCCAGCACCAGCTTCTTCCGTGCCTCCATGTCTACTTGATGTTAATTCTGGGACATAAAGATCCATTTCCACACTCTGACAAGTCCCCTGAAAATAGAAATTGCTGTTTTGAGTTAACAATGGAGCTGTCAGTCATGTAGGGGGGCTTGCCAGAGTCAGCAGCCAGCAGAAATGTATTTCTTGGATGCAGACTGTCTCCTAAATAATAAAATACTCCTCCACTACCCATTTTCTCACTGTGGTAGCTGGGTTTTCTGGGGATGTGTTTAATCTGCAACACGACCAGTACCACAAGACGATGACACGACGTTTAGCAATTGCTTTGTGAGATTCAGTTAATACCACGTAAAAAATGGTTCTCGGATTCTGCACACAGACAGGTTTATGTAAAATATATAAACATTTGTCCAAGTTGTTACAGATTGCATAAATACGGCATTTTTACTATTGCATTTACAGATGTGCATGTACAATGATGTGCAAATAATCACAGTTTGATTACAATCTTTGAAAGGTACTTGAACCTTGATCCAAGTAACGCAATGAATGAAAAATGCCCACCAAGGAATTTAAATAGCAAACTTATAACATGGTTTAAATTCATAACAAATTGCAATGTCTTCTCAGTAAAACTTTCACGCATTTAAAATAGTTTGTATTCATTTTATTTGTATATGTCAAAATACAATTTTTTTTTTTCCAAAATAGTGGGTTTTGCAACTAGTTTCATGCAGATACAAGGTCTGCTCAGTACTACCAATAAAATCAATATAGCACAGTAGCCATTCATTTTTTAGATATAAAGAATAAATAACCTAAATATAAAACACTAAAATATTAGAAACACGTATTTAATCATTCACAGGCACCCAAACTTTACCAAATATAATCCAGAATATGCCTAACGGTCTTGTAACAGAACTCAATATGTTGAAGCCATTCAGTTCTTTATTTTATGTTAGCATAAGACAATGGAAGTCCCTATGGTTCAGACCCACCTCTCGTACAGATCAGTTACAAGAAGATCTGTCAAACTATCTGTGTACCTTTAAAATCAAGAATCCTGAGCTTGGTAGTAAGAGCATTACCTTACATCTTCAAAAAACCAATCAACAGAGAGAGGACATCATATCTTCCTTACCAAAACATATCCCACCCCCCCAGTAAAACTAACCCCCACCCCCCAAGTAGGCAGTAGAACACAATGACCTTTTTAAATGAAGGGGTACAAATTCACATTTAATATAGTATACAATATAATCAATAATACAATAGCTACTACAAGCTTTACAATGTACAATCTGTTTTAATGGCTGATCCGTTCAGTGGTTTTAGGCAATAAACTATGTGCCAATAGGATGTCGTATTTTGAATGGTTTAGTGAAAATATAAAAGCTGTTTCTAACAAAAGCGATCTTCACTTAAGTAGGTTTTTTGTTTGTTTGTTTTTAAAGGCCACTGAAATGTATAAAATGGTCTGACGTGACGGTGTTATCAAGTCGGATGCCTCCTCACATGGCAACAACAGTGCATATAAACGTTAATGTGAGTGTAATGGGTTATGTTTTTCAGATGATTTAGTACATTACTTTGGCTAGCACAACAGTTTTGGACAGCACTCAGATAAATACAGGTATGTGAAATGTAGTGAAGCAGTTATAGTTATGCAATTTTTTTATTATGGTGAACACTATCAAATGAAAAAAAAAATGGGAGGAAAAGATAATAAAGTACTTTATATAGTTTAGACCTTTTGTAAAGATAGGGCTCCATACAATGTACAATGTCTAAATTCTTTATACCATAAAAATTAATGAACTTTGTTAAACACACTATTCTGGAGTAGCCTAATTTGCATTAACAGACATTTGCAATAGGGAAATATATTCAAGCATGCCACGTGGTGGTCTGAAAAATCAAACCAGTACACATTTATATATACAGCATCACTCAGTACCTGCTCAAATGAATGTGACGATTACAGGATCTAACATCTTCCACTACAAACTTTTTTTTTTTTTTTTTTAAAGTGACCAATAAAGGCAGAAAACAGGACTTCAAAAATATTTCTAGTTTCAACTGATTTTTAAAGCATTTTGTTTAGGAAATAAATGCATATTGCACAAACAGTGAAAGCAAATGTTCCACCAAACATTTCTGTTCCAGGTGGTTGGACAATACAACTCTAGGTAGCTACACAAATATGTAATTTAAAAGGGTGTGTGGTCTCTGCAAATGGTAAAGCTGTGAAAATACTGTACAAGAAAATCTGGTACATGAATAATTAGAAGGAAAAAAAAAAAATTCCAAACTTAGGATTTAAAGAAAAACTGAGGAGAGAAAACCTGGGAATTGTGGCACAACAAAAACATTATTGAGTAACTGTCTTCTGTGAGAGCTGAAAGCTTTTGTTGATGTAAAAGTGTTTATGTACAACTAAGGCTTACTGGTTAAATATCTGAGGCGTATCTGGCCTTGAACACTTTCCTTATTACGCTGTAGCTGTAAACAAGATTTCTCAGTCATTTTATCTTCTCAGCAGCTGCATTTTAACAGAAACAATGATCTTGATACAAAAAAACACACAGGTAAGAGGGCGTTTGGCAGGATATCTGAAAATGACAGTCTCCACGGGATCTTCCCACACTTCCAGTGACTGCCATACCGTGGTCCACTGGAGTTACTAGTGATGTGCAATACCGTTATTTGCTGCTGTAGTAAACCCTTTATTTGGAAAGTTTGCTTATAACTCTGATCAAGGCCCCGTTTTCATCTTTTAGCCTCTGGTTGTCTGCCTTCAGGTCTGGTAGCATCTATGAAAAATGAAACATGATGGTTATTTGCTATTACATCACAAGTGAAAGCAGCAAGACTCAGACAAGCAGTGGGGATAAAAAAATCTTTATTCAGTTTAAGCATCTTGGAAGTTCTCCCCTGTCACATATCAGCACTTCAGAAAAATTTTATCTTTTAGCAGGATGCAGTTAAGAGTTATAGACAAGGACTTTTCATTTGCTTGGACTAGTTGCACTAAAAGTTGGTGGTGCAGATGACAAGCCTCTAACAAAAGCTTTTATGCTTTAAGCATGAGTAAAGTTAAGTAAATGCTTCAATTTTCAGTGCAAAACAAAAAAATGTGTTAATTACCAGCAATTTAAAGAGGCTTCTCTATACTACACAGTTTCAAAAAAAAAACCCATGCTGTGGCTCAGCTTATCTACCATTGTGCTCTTGGATGATATCATCCTGATCAGCCACAGTGTAATTCAGCTTGTTAGCTCATAGCATTAATCTTCCCAACGCTTCCAGACTCGTGTTGAAGCACACATCCTATAATTTGAGATCATATCCCTGAATAACACAGTTCACACAAGAGCAGATCACTGAAACCCCAGGCTGCATACTCAGGCATACAAGTTAGGAGATGGCAAGTTAAGGTTGCCACAGGAGATGGGTGACAAACAAGCACAAAAGCTGGAAGGCAGAAGCCGAGTGAGGTGAGAGTTGGACAGGATCAGACAGGAAAGGAGGACAAGTCAGTGCATAGATGTTCATCCTGGGAGAATATAACTAGTCAGAGAAACTAAAAGCCACCTCAGCAGTTGCCCGTATCCACGTCCACACACTGATAAGGAACCACCGACAACACTCATGGCGAGATGACGTGTGGGGTTTCTAGCACCCCACAGGTTTCCACAGGAGGCAACAGCCTACTCCTGCATGTGGTTATTCAGCCTACCTGTGTTGTTTTCCAAGCTCCAAAAAACAACTACTGTTGTCTGAGATAAATGTACTAGGGGTGATACCCAGATACCAGGCACGTGTACCGTGCACTTGTGAATGCACCTGTAATATTAGGATAAACCTGGGATTGTTCTTTGACCTGTGTCTGCAGACAATGAAACAGCCATTCAATTCATTGACTACGGAGCTGCAGCCCATAATACTTAATTACATACAGGCAGACCCACAGGCTGATATATTTTCTTGTAAACTATTTCAACCAAAAAGCTGCTGTTCAAGTGTGGAGTTTTATCATAATCCATTATGCACCTGTGAATCTCTGAGGATAGACTTCAATCCTGATTAAACTAAAAGGCAGAATAGGTACTAAGAAAATATTTTCTCCTTCGTTGTAAGCCTGCTAAAGAACAGGGGAAGACTGGTAGGAGACAAAAGCAGTTATGAGTAATAGGAGACTGATCAGGAAGGATAAGCTCAAGTAACCTAAATTCCTTACTTAGGCTTCTCATCTATAGAAATCCCCACAGACTTTAAACCTAGCCAACGACATGTACACAGTTTTCTTGGTCCTGCGGTATTCAAACTTCTCATGAGGGGACACAACACACCTTTAATGTGCAGAGACGGGGAAAAAAGCTTCACACTAAATTCAGTAAAATTACCGCTACAGACCGTACTTAACACTCTGAATTCCAATTTGCTCCTCACTGAAACAGCAAAGTATCTTCCAGTGATGAGGCTCTTGAATTAGAACTCAAATGCACTGCTTTGCCTATCGGTATTATATGGCTAGCTACTAACTTTGCACTGCTGTTGTCAAGCAAATAATTATTCAACAATCACCTGACACAAGGAGCCAACTGGAATCTGTACAGTAATAATAACATCTGCTTTTTCAGGAGGATTTAACAGTTTTTATGTACAAAACAGCTTTGTACCCGTTTGGATTAATCAGGCACACTGCTATGGCTGAGCTACCATCACCAAGTCAGGCCCCCCTGCTGGGTTGCCATTGCTTTTTTTTTTTTGCTAGGCAGGCTCCGCAACGACCTGCCGCTGAAGACTCCCCCCACAGAAAGGAATAGTGAGCAGTTTTCTGTGGGTTAACACCCTGCACTGGCTCACCACGGTTAAAGGAATGCCAGCGCTAGCCAAAAAAAGACGGCCCTGGACGCGTGGCTGTGTAGCGCAGCCATCCGGTCAGCTCGGCTGTGCCGGGGAGCTGCGCGGCCGGCTGGGGGCGGGCTGCCCTAGAGGGACGCCTCTCCCTCCTCATGCTCCTGCTGCTTTCTGCAGGTTAGGTTAGTGATTCAGCAACACTTGGGTGAGTCGGATCAAGTCGTATCAAGAACAAAGGGATTTGTTTTCAGCCAGCTCTGTGAGCCCAGCTGACTCACTCAGCAAGGGTTAATGCAGGGCAACGTTGAGGAATGCAGGGCCTAGACCAGAAACAACCTCTCTATCCACATCCTATTGTTAGGCCAACTCCAGGAAGACACTAAGCCAAAGGATAAACCTTCTTTTTCTTTCATGCCTCTTAGCAGGGAAAACCAGAGATTGAATTCTGAGCAGAATGAAAAAATGTATACTCATCATCTTGTTTCTGAGTTGGAAGGGGGGTAGGCCAGGGGAGGCAGTTTAGCAAGAGTCACTGTGCAGAAGGACATTTTTCTTTTCACCTACACATCTTAAAAGCCCTCTGAAACATCCACCCTGTAAAGCTGTTACTTACGAGGAGGAAGAAAGGCATATAGATTTGGTGTGGAATGAAACAGTATTTTTTTTCTCACGGAAATTTTGAATCTTCAGTGGGTTTCTGACACAGCAGACAACAAACTGTCACTTTTTTCCAAGATGAAACTCGAAACAGTTCATACCTTTAAAAGAAGGGGACTGAACCAGATGGCCTAGTAAGTATGAACCAATCTGACACACTGGGCAGGTTTTTGTTTGTTTGTTTGTTTTTTGTTTGGGTTGGCTTGGGTTTTTTTTGGTGTGCCTGTGTTTGTACAGTCTACACATTATAGGATTCTGGTTCCCAACTGGAATGTCTACATAGATAGCTATATAAATAATAACTTTAACTCAATGCTAAAAGTGGATATTTTAAGCTGTCTAGATAAAAATAAGGATTGGCTGCATGGGAAGTCAGTATGTGAAAATACTCATTGACTTGAAATTCCAATACACTTCTGAAAGAAAAGACTTTGGTCCCCTCTAAACACTGAACACAAATGTAAGAAATAAAGTTGCTAATGCAACTGTTCAGGAATGCACAGCACTGAAACCACTTCTCAGACATGCTTTTAGTGAAGACTAGATTTGTATCAGTTCTATGCAGTTCAATTACACCGCAGTAAGAAAGCTCAAAAATAATTTCAATTCTCTAGTTAGAAATCTAGAGGCAGATCTATCCATTTGAGCATTTATTCAAACACCAAAACAAGGGAGTAACACTTCAGGATACACTTCAGTGTATCCTAGTGGAAACTCAAATCCTTTCAGTTGTTGCCAAGGCTCTAAGATGTCAAAGGTCTCCTGGGTCACTGCCAATTTATTGTCACGCAAGCAAGGTCAATCCCACACCATACCAGCACATCTGGGACACCTGTAGCTGGTACACCAGACACCATGCTTTAGCCACGCTTCCGTAACCGAGCAGCAGTAAGTCAGCTTCTGACACACGAGTGTTAATTGTAAAAATCTACCCAAGCAAAAACCAAATATTATCCACACCTGCCTGGCTACACAAAGGAGAAGGCAGAAGTTACAAGTCCGCAGAGCGCAGTTGCCTACGGGACCCTGAGAGTTTGGCAATCACTCGGGTCAAGGCCCTATTCTCAGTCACCAGTCGCTCATTTATGTGTCTCAAAGACTGAATCTGCTTTATTTGTTGCAGGTTCTGCAGGAATCAAAGAAACAGGAGTGAAAAGGAGAGGGGAAAAAAAAAAAAAAAAAAGAATCACTCCCTCCATGTACATTATGTTTAAAAGTACTAAAGATGAGCAGAATTGAATGAAAACTTAGAAGAGACAGTCCTGTTTGAAGTAGATAAGTAGCTGTGAAAGGAAAGTATCAAACAAGTGACACATTCTTGAAAAGCAATCTAAGAACCAGCAGTGATTAGTCACAGCTTTCCAAAACAGTTCAGGATACATTAACAATGAGAGCTATTCCTGGAATTCTTTACTTAACATCCTAATTGCACAAACTAAATCTCCTATTCAAAACCCTGTAAATAATGACACGTTTAACATATATTTTTTTACACAACAGTGTAAGAAATGATAGGAAGATTATTTTATTTTTAATTCAAAACTTTCACATATTGCTTATTGAAAGTAAACATCTGAAAAAAATCATTACATTTACATTCTTTCTTTAACTTGGAAGCCCAACCTTCCCTAACAGGAATTTACAGGTTGGTGATAGAAGCTCACATCATGTCTTCTACTCTTAGACACAAATATTTTCCTCTACCATAGTTTGCTTTCTACATATTTAATTTCTACAGACTCCTCAAGGAACCACAGACATTGTGTCCTCCCTTAAAGCAAACTATCTTGGCCTGAATCCAGGGGAGCTGCAGGCATTGTGGTTGCCTTCAGCCCACATTTTCCTGTCAGCTTCCATTATTTCAACAAAACTTTGTGCATGTATTTTAATGAAAAGTATCTGGAAGTTAATGCCATTTCCAAGCACTAGAGGGAGCTCAAAAATGAACTTGAAAGGCAACTTTACTAATCAATGACAAGTACTGAATGTTAAGAGTGGTATTTCTTTAAAATTTTTTAGTGCAAAAATGTTTTCTATTCCATTGTGTTCCTCTAGTTTTCTAGTCATACTTTACTTTTATCAGTTTTGTTTGCCCTGTCCAATATTATATCCAAGGACATAATAAAAAACAAATGGGCCAAATTTCTCACCCTTCTTAATCGTTTGAGAGGACCTAACATTGATAAACCAGGAAATGAGAACAGTCGTAACATGACTGCTTAAAAGAAAAAGCCAGAAATCTATTAAAAAAGTATTTACCTTCTGAGATTCAGTTTATCCATAGTTTAAGAAGCAGAAATCAGTTTATGTGGTAAATATTACTTGTTTGTCAGTGTCTGAAATCTATCTACTGCTTTTTGTTAACTAAAACCTGACTATTCACTTTATACAAATGAAAGTTTTTCTTTTGGTACTAGTAGCATGCTGTCTAATGCATAATTTAAAGAGCACAAGATAAAAGATGAAGCAACATTTAATGTTTATATATCCATGGAATTATATGCTACTGTTATTTTTAAGTTAATAAAATATAGGGTATCACATCAAAATCATAGATTGCAATTCCACCTCGATGAGATCAAATGTTTCACTTCAACCATCTTTGCATGCTTCTTGGTAGCCAGTATGTTACAGAAGTGTAAGTCTCAATGCCTTTGTAGAAGTCCTACAGGTATGTCTGTTTATGCAGGTGTAATAGCTTTCCTACAAGCTATATGACATGAGTAATTTTGAAATGCACCTGTAACTTAGTTATTTTCTAATGAAATTGTAGAGACCTGTAATTCTGCCAGACTACATATTGCACTTACACAGTCATACACTTTGTTATTAATAATGTGCAATAGTTTACTTACTTTCAATTCCTCTTCCATTTCAGATATCCTTCTTTCTAGAGCTCTTCTTTCCTAAACCAAAAGACACGTGTTATCACTGAACAATACAATTTTTAAAAAAAATTACTGCTCGTAAATACTGTGATAACAGTGAAATACTTCAAGTTTCAAAGATCATACAACCAAAAGCATAGTGTGGACAGGAAACTTGTGATGGCAGTGATATACAGAAATTTGTCAATACGGAGTTTTAATATCTGAGGGGGAAGAGATACAGAAATTTACATCAACTCCTACAAAATATACCCCTTCCTTTACACAACTTAGGTTGTAAGTAACATTTCTTGGGATTTATTTTTCATGACCTAGGCTTCTGTAATAGTTTAATATACAAGAAATGCAGAAAATTATCAGAAACAAACAAGAACATTAAAAGAAACAAGCCCAAAAGCTTAAGCTTTCATAGACAAGCTGAATGTAGCTGAATCTATCTCAGTTCAGTGGGATCTGGACACGCTGTGAACTATAACATACTGTAGCTACACCCAAATTTACATTAAAGCAGTTCAGTTGAGTCCCAAAGAAATCTAGCTAAGACAGATCACCTGCTTCTTGAGTAAATCTTTCCTGAATATTTTCTGCATTTCTAGTATGGTTTCACACTCCCTTTCCCCCCCCCCCCTTCTTATTTTTACCTGAGAGGCAGGAGAAATTCTGCTCTGTAGAGAACTCGAGGTTGTTTTGACGACACCAGTAACAGTACCCCAGCTAGCTTATTGCAAGTTAGCTTAAGGCTTTTTGTACTATGCTGCAGTCTGCAGTGCAGACACACTACCTCATTTCTAAATGACATTACTGCGTTTAAACCTCATTTGCAACACCCCTGAGAGCTGGGCAGCTAATGCAACAGACTTGAGGGGTTTACAGCTTGATGGCTTGCTCTCCCGTGTCAGACAATGCGGTGTGTCTCATTTAAAAGCAGCGGCGGTTATCAGGACTCTACACTCAGATTTTTCCAAAGTGTGAAAGCCAAAAGCAACGGATTATTGCGGAGTGGACATATGCATCTGCATACAACAGTGTTACGCAAACAGCAAGCAGCATTGACTGAAGTGTGTAAAACTTTGGTTAGATCATACCGCCCAGTAGATACTGACTCTTGCCGGTCACCTTTCAGATATAAATCATTTGAATTTAGTTTCATCATAGTGCAGTTATACACCAACATTTTCCCATTTTAGCAAACAACTTTAAAGGTTTATCAAAGTAAAAAATTACTGCAGTTGTTAGTACTTAATGTACTTAATTCCTTGGAGTTAAAACTTTTCCCATAATGATACTGACTGATAGTAACGGGTATAGTAAGTACTAGTGAGTTAACTGCAGTATGTGACTAACAAAAAACCCACAACATCTTACATTACTTGGAATTGTATCAGTTGCCTACTGGCTTTGTAGAATAACATGTATTGTCAGTGTTCCTACATTAAGCGATATTTGACAATTCCTGCAAGTACCAAGAGATGGATGATCAAACCTCAAAATTGCACATTTAGAAATTGTTAGTCCTTTTGATGCATTTGCTTAATTAGCATGTAGAGCTTGTCTCAAAACACTGTTATCAACAAAAGCCAATTAAATAAAATTCTTACTTCATTTGTTTTGTTATTATCCTCACATTTCAAACGGGTAAGATTTTTTGTAAACACTTATTGCTCTGATTAAGTGAAGCTATGCTTCTCTGTTTCCTGAACGGCTTTATTTTTTAGGAATCGGCTTGAGGAATGCCAACAAAACTAACAGTTTCACTGGGAAGATTTGGCAGTATTATTTGATTAGTCCCTGGACTCAAAGAAAGGCTTTGAAATGTATGCAGTTTAAAATTTTATTATATACTTCAACAACTCTATAAGGTACATTTGTAGCCCTCAAAATGAAAAAAATACACGCTAGTCTCTCAGCTTATAAAATACAACAGCTCATTCGTATTTACCAGAGCAACTAGAAAACATGGGCTTGGTGCAGTGAGCTCACCACTTTCATTGTAAAAAAGGTCTTTCTTCTATTTACTCTCAATCTCCCCTCTTTTAGTTTAAAACCATTACCCCACTTCCTGATGCAACAGGTCCTGCTAAAAAGACCGCCCCCATTTTTCTTATAGGCCCCCTTTAAATACTGAAAGGCCACAATAAGCTCTCCCAAATGTTCCCATCTTCCAGGCATGTTTCAGCTTGAAAGCATCACAGTTCAAAGATGCCTTAAGGTTTTTCTCTGCCAGCCTTTTATTTCTTTTAATTTATTGTCACCACTTTACCTTTCCCCCCTCTTTTCTCAATGTAATTTATATAAACATCTTCAGCTTTGTATTTTATTTCAGTGAAGTCATACACTTGGAAAAGTATACTTCAAAAAGCTCTTCAATTTACTTCTACTTTTCACACATATTGGTATGTTACACTAAAAAGTTGTCTTAAAAATTATCCTTAAATTCCGAATTTGGTATGCTTCTTTCTGAAGATGAGTTGTTGATGACTAGCAGCTGAGAACCCTGCTTCAGTCACTTTCAAGGTGAAAGTAACTCCAGATTTTAACAAGGGAAATACAATCACAAATAAATTCCCATTTTAAATTGTCTGAAAAGAAGTTAAAATTTATAAATTAGAAGGAACACCTCCTAAATATTGTGTAAAGCATGTTTCAGCAGTACAGCATTATCACTAACTTAATTTTTTTACCTGCTAAATTTAATCTACATTAACACATTTAGGAAGAACAGCATTTCTAAAAGACAGTTTGCTGCTAGACTAGATGTTTTTACAAAAAAAAAGGTGCAAGAATTTCTAATGTAGCTAATTGCTTTAATGCAATGGCCTGTTTTGGGAAACAACAAAGGAGTAAAACTGAAAATAACTTTAAAACTGAAATAATGTCTAGCTATGCAATACAGAATGCTGTGCAGTATGGAACCAAATAGTAACAGACATAGATGAATCTATGAAATAATTAAATGTCCACTTGTGTGGCCATGACAGCATACAAGAAACCAATTAAAGCTGCTAATGAAACTTTTCTACTGATGAAATCACTGTCTACAGCAGAATGCCAAAAAATCAAGGAGAAATAGGTGCTAAAAGGCTGCTGCAATTATCTGGAGAGATTATTAAGATAAAGATAATGGAACTTCAGGAAGTATCCGGAGCGTATATCTACGTCTCCATGTGCTCCTACAAAAATCTTCCAAGTGTTTTTTATACACCAGACAGATTTCTGGAACTAAAAATTTTCTAAAACTCAAATACTGGAAAGTAAATGTAGAAGCCTAATGAATGTCAAGTTTACCAGGGATAAAAGATGTATACTGTATCCCTTATTACTGTCAAAAGTTTTCTTCCTGTTTATGTATTCTTCCAGGATCAGGGGAGGGGAATGGAGCTTGTGGCCAAGGTCGTGAAGGAAGCTAGGACCAGAACAAAACCGAGTTTGGTTTACACTGTGGTGAAATTAAACTTTTACAGTGATGGATTTTAAAGTAGGATGAAACTACAGCCTAAAATTATCATGTGTCCAACTTCTGCAATAATTCCTGTAGTATAGCTCACACATGGATGTATTACGTGACTCCTTTCCCATTCAGTTTATGGTTGTCTCTGACTCTGATGGCCCTCTTCCCATGCTGCTCACTCATTCTTTCCCCCAGCCCCAGTATCACACTCCCTCTGGAAAAAGTTATAGTACAAGGAAAGAGACAGATTATGATCAATTTTATATCATTAGCAGGTTTAAGGTCTCATGTCTGTGAGGTAGAAACAGCTACTTCATTGCCAACAGTAACTGGTAAAATAACACACATGCTTCTGGAAAGCTCTGAGGAAATTAAAGTCTCTGAATCCTGGAAATGCATTAGAAGATGAGGCGTTCTGAATCGGCTTAACCCACTGGAGTGCCAAGATTGTTTTGGATGAGATGGAACAAGTGGCAGATCCCTGGAGGGCAGTGGGGTTTAGAACCTGTTTATCACGCAGGCAACCTGAGGGCAATTCTTAAGAGTAATTCCATCTCACAGTATCTCACATTCATTGCTACTTTGAAACCTAAAATCCCAAAATCTTCTAAAAATGCAAGTTATAAGAAAGGCTTCTGTTCCCACTGAAATATATCCAAGCCAGGGGTTGCAAAACAAACTAGAACAAAGCCTGAGTGGAGTAGTCAAGAGATCTTTGGCAGAAACTCACCCTTTTCTCCATTTCCAAAAGTGATCTGTCAGCAAATCTTTCTTGTCTCTGAAACACAAAATTAATTAAAACATTGGTACTTGTTCTTAACATAAAGCCAAGGACAAACAATTCAATTGGACATTTTAATATACCCTCCAAAGTATGTCTTCAAAAGCATTTTAAAGTGTGTTCAGGGAGGTAACACTGAAATATAAAGAATATAAAGAATGAACTGATTTATCAGGCACTTCCTCTGTGACCATCCCTATGTAATTTAATCACTACACAGCCTTTAGCAAATAGGAGTAATATAGCAGTTTTATCAAAAAGCGTTACAAAACAAACATCTTTTTAATGTACTTCACTGATATTTATGGGGTACATGTGGCAGGCACTTAAGCAGAGGGAAATTGTGGCACATGTGATCTCAGAAGTTTTCCACTGCAATTTAACAAAAATTTAACTTTTGTGTATGTATTTGGTATTACTGTATGCAGCACTGTTATCTGACAGCAGTTACCTGTAACCAGAGTACATTATTTGCTCTTCAGTTGCGAGATAAAGCTATTTAACCAGCCAGGAAGAAGTGGCAGGTTATGCCAATTTGCCAGCAGGTTTATCAACTGATCAAATCAAGCCTGACTGACAGTTTGAATATAAGCTGACAGTGTAGAAAGCGTTTATCCCTACCCTGCAAAGAAGTTCCAGATACATGCTGGCAAGAACCACTACTACTTAAACAGGGAGGAGGCAGTCTCACACATTTTGCTCACAGCTGAAGACCAGAATCCTGCACTGTTTTTCTTTAGCAACAGAAAGGTATGCTTCTTCACTCCCATCTTTGGATAAGAAACAAAGCTGAAGCCTAGCAAAGAGCTGCTGTAGCCTGGGGTGCTTCTAGTTTGCTACCTACTTTGTCAGCTAAGTACATGCTTTTTTTGTTTCATACAAACCTGAGTGGTCTTCTCCAGCTGTAGCTTAAGATCTGTAAGTTCCATGTTGGTATCATGTAACTGTGCTTTCAGTTTTTCATTTTCAGCTAGAATCTGTTCATAAAGCTAACAGAAGATACTAGTTTTAAAAAAATACTCAGTAATAATTCAGTGAGATGAGCTGAAAAATTTTAAAAACATAATTGAGTTGCATGTAAAATTAACAAACACATTGTCTAAGAAGTAAAAATCAGTTACAGATTTTAAAGATGTTAAGAATTATCAAGCACTTTAAAGAACTGTTACTAAATATTTCTATAAACAAGCAACTTTGCCCAGGGAGCACGTAACTTACCTTACACTTATTAAAAAAATATTTCCCATTTTTTTCTTCAGATTTCACAGATTAGGCACCACAGTAAACTTTTTGTCAAACTTCTCCTCCATTTTAAAGCAAGATCCAAATAAATTTTTAAATTATAAGTATTTAAGGTAACAAACATAAAATGAAAGGCTTCACAGATGTACAAAGCAGTTTTAATGATACAATGAACTAAAAAAATAATATGATAGTATTTATCAGAAAAAATGAATCTTGGCTCCTCTGGATTTCTCCTTCCTTCCCTTGAAGAGAAAAGTGCAAAAAGCCAGAAGCTGTTTTGTAACGTGCATTTTCCCCCCACTGTAGTGGCTGCTCTGCTCCTCCATTCATCTGAGCTGCTTTAAGCAGACTTTGTGATGCACTGTGAGATTAATTCACAGACAGCTCATGAAAAAGCAGTAATAAAGTTCTACTTTCACACCAAAATCACTGGATCAGATACCTTCTTAAAATCAGTGCTATCTTCTTTTTCTAGCCTACTGCAGTAAGGTTTTCGATCTTCAGGGTAGCTCTGTGGCCCCGCCCGGCCCTGTGCCGCGTCGTAGCGGTCGCCCGAAGACAGGCCCAGGGACCCGGACTCGTACCTGTAAGGGAAACACCGCTGAGTGAGCGCCCGCCCTGCCTGCATTTCAAATGACACTGAAAGACTAATATAAAGTCTTAAAGGACTTTATATTAGTTAGATACTTTAATTCTTCTTTATTTAGAAACACAATCTATTTTTACAAAAGCTACTACTTTAATTGAATGAGTTCATAAAAGCAATCTCTGAAATACCAGCCTAGATGAATTCTCCAAGTCTCATTAGGGCAGCCAAAGAGATTTCAAAACTATTTTTTGTGAATTCTACTATTTCAACAGAAAAATTTATGAAAAAAATTCTTCAGCTGTCTTTATCCTATTAATACTGAGTTACAAACAGCATTAATAAAGTTTAGAATAATTTCACATGGCTCACTCTTCACTGATCATGTGCTATAGTAGTACAATTTAACAGCTATTCGACAGACAGGACATAAAGTTTTCAAATGAAAACTTTTTCTTAAATGATTGATATTTCTGCATTTCCTTTTCCACAAATCCTAAGGAAATCTGATTTTCAGAAGCAGTAGCACTTCTATTGGGATTCCTCAGAAAACTTTCAGTGGGGTATTCTAAAAGAAGGGCAACAAGGACCTCTTGTCTTCTCTGTGAAAGCTGACTTAATACTGAAAAACGTGAAGGGAATGGTACTGTATCCACTGTGTTCTGCAAAATGTCCAGCCTGCCTTCAGTGCACTACAGAGTCTGACATATTCCCCAGAATGGAGTGAAGAATCCACCCACGTGCGGAAAAAATATTCAATACTGTAAATTTACAATTGTATTTCACACAAACGTTAAGTATCATTAATACCTTTGAAAGCTCAACCCAGCTGACTACTGGTGTTAAGTTGAATTTGTACATAAAGAATTGAAAACGGGAGTACGTGAACTAAGTGTAACAATTTTAACATAATTTATTTAAACTGTACATACCTTGAAAGGCTATCGCTCTGAGGTGGGGAGGGGTAAAAAGAGAGAAAAAGAATAGATCAAGTCAATAATTCAATTAGATAAAAAAAATATAACAATCTGCGAACAATTATAGCTAAACAGTTACATTAAATGCAACGCGTTGTCCAACAGTATGCATTATCTGAACATTGTCAAGTTTCAATTTTGTTATGTCTGGAACAGAAAGGAAATATGTGCTAGAATGTGCTTGCCAAAATATGACTTAAAAGGATGTTAATATTACACTCTAAAAGTTTGGACTGTCCTAAACATTGGAGTCATTTCAGCAGTTGGTGAATTCTGTGACTTCCCTGCCTGTTATCCACACCATCAGAACTGTGTTCCCTGAACTCCTTATTCTTTCTTCCTCTCTCTAACATTAGCAATAACGTTTTGAAAAGTCAACACAGTAATGACTTCAGTTCAAAATAATAATCTAAAACATGCTACAGGATCATTGTTTCAACAGAGCTTGATGGGAAATAAGCTACTATACCAACATCATAAGGAAGTACTTATTAAACTTAATTTAAATGACATAATTTCATTTTTTATAGAAATTTCATTCATTGCAGGTGAATCCACAGGCACAAAATTCACTCACTTTTACTTGATGAGTGAAATTTAATTACAAATGATTACTTAAGAGTGAAGGAGTGCCATCTAAGCATTACCTCAGTCCTACAAACTTTCTTCTCCTCTGGGGTGTCAACAGAGATTCATCATTCATTCCAATTGTACGAATAATCCTGAGTGAAGACATTTCAGTCAAGAAAATCTACCAATGTATCATCTGTTGGACAGCCTCCAATGTTATTCACCTAGCAGTGGATGAAGCCTTCCCCATAGGTGCTTTTATTTTTAGGGGGGATGGTGTGGTTGGTTTGTTTTCCTTTCTTAGAAGGAAACTGTTTTTCAACAGGCCTAGAGGAAAATACCCACGTTCTCCACAATATACTCAATTTCCCCTTTGATACCTTGAAGTGCATTTACTATGCATACGATATGAAAGAGTATGTGCTGCAGCCTAAGCACTCCTAATAAAATATTGTTATTTTCTGTCAAGAGAATGAATAGTGCTGAGAACTTCAGAGATTTTGTAGAAAATGTCATAGTTCAGTGGCACACACCTATACACAGGTATTTTTTAAGATACTGGACACAAGAAGATTAACTTCCACCTAAGTATGAGTCTTACCGTTATTGTATGTTTAAGTAGGATCAGTGTTAGATTACAGAATTCTACCCGTGTAATAGATGACCTACAAAAATCCCTTTTCTACTGCTTCCTTCTCACCTCAACAAAACAGAGGAAGTTTTGTCTGTAAAGACTTCAGGTTTTCTTTTTTTTACCTTGAGGGAATGCCATACACAGAAAACTGCTAAGCTGGTCCTTTTAACCTTTACTTACAATCTAGGACAGCCACGCCAAGGAAGTAAAGCATGCCTACATTATTTAACAAACACACTTTCTAAAGGCTGTTTTTCTTTGCTTCTAGTGGACTCCCTGTGGTGCCGTGGGAATGTGAAAACCTCCCAAGTCTCCGTTCCCCGGCTGCATGACAGCTTCCCAAAAGGAAAGGAAAGTTATTTAGTCACACACAGACCATCTTAGAAACACAATTTTCCAGCTACGCAGGGGGACAATAAATGAACTGGTGAAGTAAGAGAGCAGCAATTAAGAGAGACAGGAAAACACAGATGCAGCCTGTTCCTATTCTCCTGGCTGAGGCTGGGAACTTGAGAAGCTGGACAAGGGCACCATAATCTTCAGAAAACTGTACATCAGTGGTGTCCATTTGCTGAAAGCTGTGAAGCCCTGCTCCTGCTACTCGAGCACCATCCAGCCTCCACACCTCGCTGAAAGAGCAGCACATTTCTTAAGCCCTTGCCTGTTCTTGTTCCCCTCACTTGTCACAAAACACATTTGCATTATATTTTTAGCACAGTCTTAGCTGTTTCCTTCCTTTATTTTCACCTTCAATTTGTTAGTTCAGCTCAGTCACAGATTTTGACATTTGACAAAAAAAATGTTGAAAACATTTAAGCCTACAAATTTTGCATAAAGCTTGAGAAAGAGATTATGCCAACACAGATATCCCTGTGCAGCCAAATCACACGAGATGGGATGTTCTTCATACAGTCATGGAACAGAGCAGACTAAGCAGCCACAGTTACATTGGCAAAATTTGAAAAGAAAACTTAAAAACTGTGAAATAATTGTTTTGCTATTCAACTCGTTTTTGTGATGTTTTCATTCTTTCTGCAGCTGATGTGACAAACGAGCTTATATCAAGAAAGCAAAATCAATTTATTTAGGTAGGTGACAGTGAACTTGGTTCACACATTCATTTCAGAGCTCTCCATGAACTCAAATCTGGTATTATATTGATTTATAATGAAACCAAGCTCCCAGAGTGTTTTGTAGGAATCATACAGGCTAGGAGAATGCTTTGACTCTTAAGCCAAGCCATGATTAGGCAGCCAATTCCACACTTCTCCAACATTCCACCCCAACACACCCACCCTTTTAATCACAGATCACATTCATAATTTTAGGCTCATTTACCACTATTTCACTGTAGTTTTATATGAGTCTCATTCCATAGGAAGCACCACACGCACATTCGATCCAAATTAATTTTTCTACAGAACAGAATATGAAGTAATTACAGATCTAAGGATAATGATATGTATAAGTGGGAGGAAAGGAAACAGGCCTATGCATTTATGTTAATGTGACATGGAAATGAAAAATACAGCAAAGCAAAATGGCACAGAATGAATCTCTTAATTAAAGTATTCGAAGGATGTGTAATGGAAGCTTTTATGAAAAGGAGAGAAACAACACTTGGGTTTTCATTCAGCAGTAATAAGCTTGTTTCTGTAGTGTGCTACTCCAGGGTTTAGGTCAAAAGAAACACATTCTGTTATACCATTTTAGAGTACAGCTTAAGATACTACTTTCCTTTTAACCTCTCTTCATGTCACTGTCACATACCATTCAGTTTATAAGGACTTTTTCCATCAAATCAAGCCCATTATACTGTTTTCCTCTGACTTTTTAACAAGACATAATACTGAATTAGGATGTTCAGAAATCCATTTTCTTCAATGAAGAAATCAGGTACATCGTGGTCTTCAACTTTGTATGCTTCACAATGTTAACTTCTCATATCTTAATTATATTATTGACAGCACTGGGTTTAATTCTAAAAGGTTTTAATTAGTGTGCGCAAATGAATGGGCATCATTTATCTTAAAATAACAAAACAGACGGAATAAAGGTTTTTGCAAGGTGGACAAACTGAAAGTTCCCTTCAGTAACTTGTTGCAACATGTCCCTGACCTATGTGTCAGAAAATTCACCTACATTTTCTGGAGGCTAATTCTACATAATCAGAATGGAAAAGAAAAAGTTAAAACTTGTTATTAAAGTCTGCAAAGGAAATGGCACTGAACCATAGCCACAAATTATGAATCAGAAAACACTCACAAGAACTCTACCATATGTACTCTTTTAATTGAATCCAACTGTAACAGAAGTTTTACAATCAAAATGTTTCTGTTAGAAAGTTAATAAATTAATTATCTTTTTTAAATTACCTGAGTTTCTTTCTTATTTGTTCCTTCTTCTGAATCAGACTGGTGTTCCTGTTCATTTTCATCACTCTGGTGAAAGAGGTGGGAGAGGAAAAAAATAATTAAGCTGCTGAAAGCATTCTAAGAGTTGAAGGCATTCTAGCTTTTTAATACGAAAATCTAAGAGCAGTAGAATTCTACTTAAAATTTATAGAGAATATATGGGACATATGATGAAAATTCTCCAATAAGTACATGTTTTCAGCACCATAAGGAGAGGAACCTTGCATTAGGCACATGAAAATCTTGCTTTTACAAAGTTACATACTGATCTCATGACAAAGAAAAGGGAAATGCAATTGGCTGAAACATCTACCATAACACTTCTAATCTCAGAGCAGTTCTTTCAGTTTTAAGTACGTGGCTACTTGTAATCTGCCAGATCATCACTCTCATTGTTGCAGCTTTGGCATGCATCCACAAGAGACTTGTTCAATGATTATTCTTCCTTAGATTACGATTAATTCTTATTAAGTTAGTACACTATGCTAGAATTCTTTTTATCATTATCAATATAACTTGATTTTGACTTTGCTCCTGAAAGGCTCAAAACAGAGAAACAGAGAATACATAACTTGAGCAAGCATCAGTTTTTCCAGAACAGTTAGTTATATACTGTATTATCCTAAACTAGTCCTGTTTTAACAATACACTATACACATTCCATACTGCTACAAGCTAAGGCCATAAACCAGCAGTAGTAGACATTTACTCACATCTTGAGTCCAAAAAGAAACTCCTGTAGATCGTCGTTTTTCTCTTGGTCGCCGCCTTTCCCTTATCGACTTAGGCTGTGACTTATCTTCTTCCTTTTCTTCCTCTTTTTTGCCCCCTTCTGTTAATAACAGCTTTCTTATTAAGTATGACAGAACCTGGTTTTCTGGAAGATTTCTGAAATAATTCTCAATCTTTAAAATGTTTACAATTAATTTTTACCTGAAATAAATATGCTAAAGAGCTTCTTACCACATACATGGTTTACTATAATACACGCTCCTCAGAATATAGCTCTAAAATACTGCAAATACTGTTCCAATTCTTGAACAGCAACTGCAAAATACGAATTCCATCTCAGCCACCTAAATAAAACTTCTAAATGTAAAAGTAGCATATTACAAACCAGACTTAAATTTTCAGAACTGTCATGTAACAATTCAAACATCTATGTCAGTAGATGTAAAAGTACAAAATAAGACAATTCTTCATCATTCATCAAACAAACTTTTTTTGCTTAAATAAGGAATTCAATATTTAAAAAAAAACTCTTTTCAAAGTCCTCCTTTTTATTACAGTCCTCTCCATTTTTGCTCTAAGAAAGAATAAAATGGGATCTCCTAGATTAGATTAATACTATATTACAGATTTCCTTTTTCTTTTTAAAATAAAGCAGCTGCAATGCAAAAATGTCATTGTATCTCAGGATAGTGTTTGTAGCCCTGTGTGTTTACAAGTAATTTGTAAAAAAAAAAAAAAAAAAAAAATTAAACAAACCTGCCCAACCAAAGCTATTTATCATGCATTCTATTCAGGCCACTGTTCTTTTATTAGAGAAAGAACCACAGATTTGAGTTCAGATAGAAGCATCAATCAGAGGTAAAAAATTTTGTGTGAAGCAAAAATTAAACAGAAAAGAAAGAAATACAAATATTCATTAAATAAATGATGGTTTTACCTCTGGGCTTTCAGATGGTAAAGCATTTCTCCTCCTACAGTCCTAATTTGAAAAAAACCCTGCTGTAGCTAATATTTACCCATGAAAATCTTTTCCATAGAACAGTCTAGAATGAGTTTCCTAGAGTATGCATGCATTACTGAAGTATCTTAACCCACATTTCAGTTCATGTTAGGATGGAGGGGAAAAAAAGCATAATCCTGAAGCTTAGCCCAAATAACTTCCTCAGAAAATACAAGTCTAGGGAATATGGCAATACTGCTATATAGTTCATGGAGATTTGATCAGTGGATCATTTAATCTGATCCTCCGTATAACAAAATTATCAATTTCAATCAGTAATCCTATCTGAGTTTCTGATCAATAACTTGAATGAAAGTATTTTGACAAGATCAACTGTGTCATGCCTCCGCAAGAGAACAGGAGATCACACTGTCTATCAAGAACCTCCTTCCTTGACAGGCAACTATCAGGCACATCTCTGAGAATTAAAACAGGTGAGTCACATTATAAATGAGGGCAAAAACTGTGACATCAGAGAACATCTTTTTTATGACATCTGAATCATGCATCTGATCCTCAGTTTAAGATTACATATATCAGTTAAGTACCTAGAAGTATGTTTCCATTAAATATTCTGAAACAT
>NW_008582813.1:22554-75174 GCF_000691845.1 Merops nubicus | reverse complement strand
CTTTCCCTTTGTTTTCAGCTGCTCATGAAACCTTGAGAGGTCCTTAAAGCATCATTTCAATCCTTCAATGTGGAAGGACTGAAACAAAAGCCCTGTTGTTTAGCAATTACTGAAGCAAAATTCCTCCTCACTACCTGCAAATATTTAAACCCTGAAATGTGTTATTTTCTTATAGTTGCTATGTTAAAGCAGAAAGGAAAGCATTATGTGGATACTGATGGCAGTATATTTGACGTTTCTCTGACCCACCAATGGAAACAGATTCACATACTAAATGGCTGCAAACCACCACCAGGTACAGAAACGCTCTTTCCTCTCTATACGCAAGTTTTGGAATGTCTTACACAAGATGGGAGTAAGATACATCCCCAGTGGCCTTACATGTTGCACCCAATTTTGAACTCATTTTAGAAACATAAGCTGCCCTTTGTCAAACAAAACAACAAACCCCTTCACAAACAGTACTCCTACCTCTCTCACTTTCCTTTGTTCCACTTCGAGAATAGGCAGAAGTTATACCTATAAGGCTGTTTGGTCTGTTTAGTTGACTTGAAGTTGAAAGAGAGCTAGTGGAGGTGGACAGCGAAGATGTGGATGACGAAGAAGTTGAGGTTGAAGTCGGTCTATAGCGATGATATGGCTATTCAGCAGAAAAATGTTGAAATTAGTTTACCAAGATTAAACAAATATAAAGCACAAGACATTAAAACATTCAAAAACATAAATAATTCTTTTTTTAGCACCAAAATGAAAATAGTATAGTTGGAGTTAAGATTCATATAATTTCTCTACCTAAAGATACCCATCATGAAAATACCTCTTCAACAGTTCGGGAATATCTTTGTCTATAATCATCATCTTTAGTTTCTGATTCTTTCTTTTCTTCTTGTTTTTCTTTGTCTTGTTTTTCTTTCTCTTCTTTTTCTTTTTCTTCATTTTCCTGTTCTCTGGTTCTTGTGGGACGACTTCTTCCTATAGTTTTTTCAGCCTCTTGAAGATCTGTCAGTGTTACACCCTGAGAAAACAGCAGCCAGCAAACGTTATTACAATGTATCACTGGTATTAGATGATAGACTTGGTCTCAGAGCTGATGAGCATTTCTTTGTACTGTTTTATCCAGGGACTATTTTCTGATTATTCTCAGTTTGTCAGCAGACACAAAAAAAGATGGGAAGACATACTCCAGTGGACAGTAGCTGGCAATTGCTCCACTGCCCAAAGAGGGTTCAGGCATCATTTAGAGATAATCTGTTTTGCTACTGTCACATCCCTCCTATGTTAGGACTGCACTGGGTTCCAATTCAGTACAAGGTAGTTCTGATAAAAATTGTCAAGAATCACCAAATGTATCAGTATGTAAAGAGAGAGAAACACTGAAAGGAGTCATGCCATTAGATGCATTATTAACAAGCAAAAACTCCTTAGTATTTTTCCATGTCCACAGAAAGTAGGTATTTTCTGAATGAATGTTCTTTTTTTTTTTTTTTATTATGCCATGGATCTTATTAGCTATCCATATGTTGGTCAGCTCAATCCCATTATCTTCATCAGTCCATGCACAAAGAAAAGGCAGAAATGGAAGTAAGTATAGTATGCTATGGCTATTTCTCAAGTATTAAGTCTTTGGCTCAGGCATAAAGCTGTTAGTTCTTGAAGAATACAAAATTTTAGATGTAAACATCTACATAATATGAGATAGAATTACTGGAGTAAGACGTTTTACCAATAACACAATCAAAAACTTCCTTTCAGTGGAGAAGCCTGTGCTTTCAAATTTGTATTAAGTCACTCTTCAGTGATTAGAAAAAGCAACCTTCAGTACACAGTGAAGGGTCCTAAAGCTTTCAGGGAAGAAAGGGGAAAAAAGAGGCTTTATTTAATCTGGTACAAGTTGTTTCATAACCCATCTGTTTATCTGGAGCTTTACTGGGAAATTAAAACGTCACTGTACTCAGGGAGCTACAGAGGTATATTTCCATAAATATAGAAGCTTTGAAAAAACGATACCTGCGTAGATCTTCTAGACTGTCTTGCTTGTCTGGATCTAGCTTTTCTTTGGGACTCTGACTCTTCATCCCGTACTGGAGTGAGGTATGATCTAAAGAGTTAATTACACACAAAATTGGCAAATGATATCACAAATGTATTAAATGGTCAGAAAAAACAATGGTATGACTGAAAACCTTTAACTGTATAAGATAGATTACATTTTAGACATTTCATCCATATCATAGTGATCTGTCCACCAAGAGAGCAGCCTTAGAAATCAATTAAAATACATAGTTTCTTCCTACTTTAGATTTCTTTTTACCACTTTCTCTAAATGTAACTTAAGTCTTTTTGGTATTTCACTATCCTATTAACATGGGGTAGAAGATCTCAGGGATTAATCCAGTTACACATTTATACATAAAATACATATGCATATTAGCTTTTAACATAATCTGTAGCTTTTAGAAAAAAAATAAACGTACTGCTAATGCAGAAAACCTAATTATACCATCTTTTGAACCAGAGATTAAAAATCCTTGAGGAGGTGGTTACCATATTTTCACATGAATCATCCATGCTTTGAGTAATCCAACTCCCTTTGAAAAAACTGTGCTTAAAAATAAATTGCCATGAAACCTGCAAAAATCCTGCAGAGTAAGCAGGTAATTGTAATCAAAACCAAAAAAGTACTAGAATACCCAGACACACAAGGTCTGGACTCTTTAAAAAATTCTCCAATCCATGTAACTGAGGTAAAAACAAAACCAAAACAAACATATACTGCATAAACGTATATATTTGTAGGTATGTAACGTGTGTATATACATATGTATGTATGCAGACAAAATTATCACAAAGGAACTTAAAAAGTTTTTAATGCATTTGTTGATTTTCTATTACAGAATATTCTTGCAGTAATGCTATAGTTTAACATTTGAAAAAAATCCTTAGACTAGCTGAAATTAGAAAAATTTGAAAAAGCAAAATTAGAAGGTTGCTAAAAGGTTGCTTAAAACAAGCTCTCTGAGCTTCTGCAGGTCATGAAATTAGCTACATTTAAAATCGCAGTCAGATGCTGTAATATTTTCTAATTGTCTATATTTTTACATATCTAGCTAAAAATTATTGGCTAATGATTCAATAAGTGGCTGGTGACTATGTTTCAGGAGCCATCACCTAGTAACATTTAAATCATTTATCTATGGCAAGAGCAGTTTTTTGGTCACCTAATTATATATTTGTTAAATTTAGTACATACTAAAAAGAGTTCTAAAACAATCAACTTCATTTACACAGAGCTATGGATTACTACCCATGGTCTCCCTCTATTAAACTAATTACCCCCAAAACACAGGAAATGTGTAGAATTTGCATATGCTTACAAATGTAGAAACATCTCCTATCATGACACATCTTAAAAAAAACCCCATCATATTAATTTGCTTTCTCTATCCTGTTTTGCTGAAAACAGCCTTTTTGATGGACTTTCCAGTTTCCTAAAGACACAGGCCCTATCTGTAGCAGGAAAAGGTACCTGTTAGCTCCTTTGGCTAACATGACCTAGGAGGTTTTGATTGCTGGGCAGGTATGAACCTCAGGGCTTGAAAACTGCGACAAAATACGCCATATAATTTGCTCTTTAACAGCTGGTGTACATACACCCATCCTCCAAGAAATCAGAAATACTTTAAACCTCACTGAGGGAAAATGAGAAGGCTCCATTTGCCAGGTGCACACCACAGTTACTGCCAGAGCCAGAAGTGCCCTACCCTTGCATCCCCCATGATGTCACATGGGCACCTATGCAGTATTACTCATGATACAAAGAGTTTAAGGCTGTCATTCTCTTTCCTGCTTCTCTAAACCAATCCTAAGAATTAGATAAAGAATACAGCTTCTTCACCTATTCCAAATGGGTGCTCCATTACATGCTTCATTACTTAACATTATTTATAACATCTTTACTGTTCAAATAGTCTCTGAAATACTATTTCAAACATACTTTCTAAATACACACTTTCAGTCCACAAATACAGATTAAGCAAGTTCATTTCCTAAGAATACACTTCATATACAGACAAGTTTTTCATGTGCATATAAACATATACAGATACACACACATGCACATATACATATATGTATCTGTATATATACAGATAGATATGCATGTGCTGATATTTAGAGTGCTACCTTCTCACATGCGCACACTAATCAGTCTGGTTTTGATGACTTTTAATATTTAACGGATATTTTACTACGCCATCGAGAATGCATATGCGACAATATCTTACATGACTGGCCCAGAGTCAGATAAACCAACGAATTTCAGGCCAATTGCAGGCATTTAAAACGTATGTAGTGTATGAGCATTAGTATACACAGACTAGCAAGAGCAAACAAGACAGCAAAAGCCTTAATTCTAAATTTCTTTGCTTTTCTAGCTCATACAAGACTGAAATAGCATTTGCATTTTAAAATTGGAACTACTTTTGAAAGAAAAAGATGCATTTTGTTGTTTTGCTTTTCATTTGCCAGTTTCAGTAAAATTTTACTATGGAAGATGCAGGTGCTGACTACGGTTGTTATTGAAATGGGTTATAAGCATGTGTGGGTACCTCATGAACCATGGTGGGGAAAAGAAAAAATAATCCCCATTTCATAGAAATTATTTCCTCTCAGTTTTGGGTGTAAAAGGAAGACTATGGAAAACAGACCATCCTAAATAGGCCTAAAGCTATGAGAAATCTTTAAGTATTGTTGCTACCTTAAGTGAACCAGAAGAATACAGGTTTCTTCTGTAACAACGAACAGGTTCACTACTTCTGTGAACACAGAGATACACAAATCTGGCACTGATACAGAAGTCACATTTCAAAACTACTATGGGAGCAATACAGAAATATGAATTTCCATTTCAGTGGAAGGGTTGAAGGACAAACATAAATAACCCATAGAAGAACCACCCAGGGAAAGCTAACAAATTATCAACCTTGTGAAAATTCTTTTTGCTTCCATAAATAGCAGGTAACTATTCTTTACAGAAACATAAATGAGCACCCATCTTAACTCATGTTGCATAGAACTAACAGAAAAAAAACACCATATTCTTAAAGATTTACATACTTTATACTGAACAGTGCTTAAAACCACTGCATTTACAGCGTGTATTATGTAAACAATGCAATGAAATAAACAGAATGTGTTGGGTTCAGTAGTCCTTTCTCAGTAGTGCCAGGCATACAAGATGGCAGGAAAAACTCTATGTTGTAATGTACTAGCCTACTGCCAGTGTCACAGTAGCTCAATCAGCAGCAGTGTACTGTCAGTAAGTAATTCATTATTGATTTTCCTATTTTTAACACAGTGTTTTTACAAAGTTCCATCATGAGTATTTTTAAAGGGACTCATTTAATCTATTAGCAGAAATACAAATGTGAAATTACCACATATCGATTCAGAACCCAAGGCCAGTCAAAAATAGGCAATATCAAAGTTTCATGAATGGTCTCCACGGGTACTAAGCTCTTAGATAAATTGAGGCATGCTGCTAGGTGTTTCAATACAGAGCAAGCAAACCACACTGCTTTACATACTGTACTATCCCAATCTGAGGTAACCAACACATTCCTTTAAATAAGAAGAAAATAGAACTTTTGTATAAGAGCAACATTACTCTTAGGACCTTTACACACCTCCGTCTCTCCCTGACCTCTGATGTTGAGGACACAGTGCCAGAAGTAGCTGTAGTCATGGCTGTGGTAGTGGCTGTAGCATTTACAACAGATGGTGCAACTGGAACGGTCACTGCTGTAGAAACACTGTCCTTTTCTTTCTCAGTACTATCCTCAGCCCACAAACGATTTGAGGTACTACAGCATAACAAGCAGCAACACAAAAAAAGAGAAAAGGAAACAGCTAAACAATGAAAGCACTTTACTCAACAACTAATAACATGTAAATTGAGGGATGGATTTTTTTCTAAAGCAAACTGAGAAATGTCTCCACTATGAAAGCTCAACTTGATGAGCTATTAAATTGAATAAGTTAAGAAATGAGCAGTTCACAATAATTGAACTTTTATTCTTCACACCCTTCTAACATTGGATTTATTTTTTTATATCAACATGGCTGTCACTTTACAGTAGAAAGCCATGCACAATTTTTGAGCCAAATAGCCAAATTGTATAAAATCAAAGCAAATTGAACAGGAACGTGAAAAGAATCCAAAAATCCAGAGCCCCAGTTTCTACTAAACAAGAACGCATGCACATACATAAGCACACAGTAGAACTGACATAAAAAAAAAGAAAAAAGGAAAAAGAAGTGTGCTGGTGCCATTACCTGCTTTGTACACCTGCTGAAGTAGAACCCGTTGTACTCTTTGTAGTAGTGTTTGCGCTGGCAGGCAGTGTTTTCTGAAGACCAGCAGAAGAGGTAACTGTTGATGCAGTACTTGGAACATTAGAACTAATCAGATCATCTTGTCTTCTACCAAAGGAGCCACTGAAGAAGAGACACATACAATGGATGCCATTTGCATTACTTATCTTAGCTCATAAAAAAAAAAATCACAAAGGAGTCAATGACACATTAAATTCCTGCTCCTGTATTCTGTGTCATTTGAGTTTCAGAAACTTCTAGGGCAAAAGAAGTGTTTTCTTTGCTATTTCCTTGATTAGGTCTTTTCATTTATGACCTCAGAGGCAGTAGAACTGTCTGTAAGTCCAGACCATTTCTCCACCAAAAGAGGAGATAAAGGATAGAAGCTCACTGGTTTATGTGTGCCTGTCTCCATCACATCTACTGAAGTATTCATATAGAGCCTCCAATGTCCCATTTTTAAACTGATGTTTCACCTACACTGAATATCTCAGAAAATGCATAATTTTACTCCATAGCTCGTCAGAGAAGAATGTCATCATTATCACTCAACTTCTTTTCAGATACCATGCAGAATTACTTCTATGCCAACATTTAAAATAGTTATCTTTGAATACTGAAGCAATCTGCAGAGTCTAAAGAACTTCAAACTGAACTAAACAATAGGAAAAAAGAAACATGTAATTTTAATTATACAGCAGTTTCTGCAACACTCTAAGATAGTAAAAATGGTCCAGTTTTAAAATCAGCATGAGCGTTGTATCAGCATGAGCACATACTTTGCAATTATTATGAACATTTCAATATGTCACCGTTGAATTTTAATATGTCCTTAGAAAGTGATTCAGTACTTTCTTTCTTTTGATCTGCAAGCTTATTTCGATAGAACAAAAATAAGATAATATCCCCCACCTTCTTTGATAACTTGTGTTTAATGATGTAGGACCTTCATTCAAACTGTTTTTCTTGACATCTTCCTCCCATTTTCTCCTGGTGTAGGAACTGCCACCACGTATTGAACTAGCAGATGAGTCCCTGTAAAAAAAATATTTCAGTTTAGCAAACCTATGTTAAAGAAGGTTGTTCATGATGTGAGCTGAAAAGAAGTTTCAAGTTAAAGATCAAAACTAGGATAACACATTTAAAATAAACCTATCCACAACAGATAACATTAACAGATATCCAGAACAGGAATTATAATAGGAATAACAGAACATTACCTCTATGGACAACTATTTTCAAGCTCATGTGGAAAAATACTATATATACATACTAACAGCATTAGAATAGAAAAATAGCATCAAAAGAAAAACTACTAAAGAGGATTTAATTAAAATCAAATCAATCATCAGCTTTTATCTGTGACAGCTGCAGGCTTTGTTTTACTCAAAAATGAACAAGAGGCTTTTCTGTTTGCTCCTGAGATTATCCAGTGCAATAACGGGAAAACTAGCCAGGATTTTTACAAATTGATTTAATGGGATTTTTTCATCCTTGGGTTTTTTAAGAACTAGTTGAAAAGCTGACTAGCCTTTAGAACTCATGATACTGTAGACTAGTGTAAACAGGCCTGCAGTTGCCATTCCTGAATGGCCTGCCACATATCACTGGCTGACATTACTTTAGTCATCAGGAATTTCCATCCTCTTGCAGTTTATAGCAGAAAGAAAGAACCTTGCTAAAATCTGCCTGTAAAATCTAGCCTGAAAATGGACACTGAGATGCAAAAAAATTAATTTCCAATGAAAATGTCAGCTCCAGATTAGAAATTGAGAGAGAAGGAAGAAAAAAAAATGTCTTTAACAAAACTATGCACAAAAGTCAATCAGGTGTGCAAGGGAAAATAAAGTAAAATTTTGTCAAGACATATTTTACGTTCAGATACCTTTGGCTTTCTGGATGTACAAGACAACTCTCACTGCCCAGTTCTGCTCCTGTCATATAATAATTTGGATTTAAAAATGTGTCGTAGTAATTTACAAGATCAGAAACCTTCAGTAACTGGACTACCCTATGGATTAGCATAATCCACAGAGAAAGAAAATGCTATTAATTAGCATTGTCCTAAAATCTTTAAGTTTGTCAGCCACTCGAATATAAAGTAATCTTATATTTAACAGAAATTATAAATCCAGAGTCACCTGTTTTCTTTTTCATCAATGTCAGAGGTACTGGCCAATCGTCTTGGTATTGTAGGTGCAACATATGCAAGCCGAGTTCCTTTTCCATCTTTCTCCTGAAAGACATGCACTATTTATTAAGTGTTACTATTACTGATTATACTGCTATTGGCTGGAAAATCATCATTATGACCACATCAGCTGTATTTATTGTGACTGGATTACACAAATGAGTTTTAAGCTTTAGTTAAATATCATAAAGACTACAACATGAAAAGTAAACTGTTTTCATTCTAATGAGGCAAATTACTTGATTTCTCTTTTTTTTTTTCTGCTTTGCTGCAGCACAATGCCAACACCGATTACTGAAAGCAACTGCTTTAGTATTTTTGTATAGTACAGTATAATATTACTCTTACTCCTAAAAACAATTAAGCATTTGTACTTGAACCAGAACAACAAGTTCTGTGCTGTTCAGGTACCTGTTCTGATCTAGACCTTCACTTGGTTTAGTGAATTCATATTTAATTATAGAACCAAATTATCCCAAATAAAAAAAGACTATAGAACACAATAAGAGAGTCCTTTTTGCTAAGATTCTTTCAGCATCACTCTCTAAGTGACACCAAAAAAATCAAACCTCTCATCTCCCTTAAGTATAAAACCAACTACTAGCATTGCAAGTCCAAACCCAGAAAATGGCAAGACCTCTGTACCAGGTCACCAGAGAATGAAGGTGCACACGACACTTTTAAGGAGACAACATAAAAGCTGCATAAGTTCTCTTTTCAGAATTTTGGCACAGAACAGATGTGTAGCACAGTCTATAGAGAACGTCTTATTCTAACAACACTTCACAAACTTCTACACTAAGTAAGGTAGATCAGTTCCTCAAAATGTTGTTTCACACTGAAAACGATTACCTTTTCTTTGTTGTCCAATGAAGAGGAAAGCCTAGGACTTGAGGCAGAACGCATAACACCTGCTGAGTCCTTTTCTTTCTGAGCTTCTTTGGAAGCAGTAATCTCTGCAAGCGCACCATAACTACCAGTTTTTCTAAGACCTAACCTCCACGAAGCAGGAGATTCATCTTTCCTCTCTTCTTCTTTGGGAGAAACCTTGGTTGTAGATGTTGGAAACTACAAAATGCATGTAAATTAGTTTACATTATTAATTTATATTACCTGTGGTAATTCATGCTACTTGCAGAGATTTGAGAGCATAACTGGTTTTAATAATCTTAGAAGTGTTGAGTTGTAGATGGGTTGTGGTGAGACACAACCTACAAAATCTTCTCTTAGATTAGTTAACGACATAAGAAATATAAGACTGGTCAAGGTATACTATTCCTCTAGAAGTTAGCTCAGAAAAACCCACACTTGCAATCCACACTGTGATCATGGGATGCAAACTTAGAAACATGCAAATCTAGTACCAACATATTGATTAAATATGTTATAAACCTGTACAAAAACCTGTGCACACCAGAACCTCACCATAGATTTTTCACCCTTATTGGGCACAAGAACAATGCCAGTTTTGCGCAAGCCCTGCCTCCATGATGCAGGATCTACTGACTCCACGACAGGCATGATAGGAGGAATGAAATCATACTAAAGCCAATTAAGACAAGACAAAGATGAACATTGAAAGAACGGAAAATAAAAGCAAAAGGTTGTTTTAAAACTGCATCGTTTGTTCTTACATTTATATTATGTAGCTCTTCAGTACAGCACAGAATACCAAAAAGTAGTAAGAGACTTGAGACTTAAAACCTTGGTAACAGATTATTTTTAAACACAACACAGCAGGTTTAGCTCAGAGACAGAACTGCAGTTTGCATAGAAGGGGACAGCAAAGCCTGTTGACCTAACAAGGTCCATGGACTAAATCCTCAGACAGTTGAGAATACTGGAAGATTCACACTAACCATCTCTTATCTTCTTATCCTACTTCATTCGTATCCGTTAATCACATCCCATGCTAGCTTAGCCATCAAACCCATACCTTCACTCCCAAACTCTCTTTACTTCAGCACCCTCAGACAGAAAGCAGCATTACTGAATGCCATAGACTGAAGAAAACCCAAATTCAAGCTTAGTACGCTGCATCTGCACCACTTGTGCGGAACATACGGATTGGCCATCTATGGTGTAAAAGCAGAGGAGTAACTGCTGTAGCACAGAAGGTGCAAACCTGAAAAGGCAGGTGCAAGGTCAAATACACTGTGCTTGTTCACCTTCATTAGCAAGAACACTTGGAAGCCTTTTTGTTCACTGATATGAGCTGCATCTCCCCTAGATCACATGTACATGCTATGTCACAAGATGATTAGTCTTGATATATATCTGTGCATTTATTTTGTAGCTACAGAAGGCCCTGAGTTCTTCTCTGCATATTGTATTAGAAAGACAGTTTACTTTTAACCTGCACCTTTTACCTTTAAGACCAAAAGACAAGTCATTAATTACCACATAATAAAATTAGAACGAACTAAATGCCAGTGTATGAATGTTTATAAAAGGCTACCATTCAGCTTAAAATCATACTTATTTCTTATTATTATTTAAAAGTTCCCCCCTCCATCGATCACCATTTAACCATGTACCCAAATATTATGTGTATTTGATCATTCAACTATGGAATATCAAGCCACACCCCAGCTAGCAACAATTTGGAAACACCCTCTTGCAGAAGGTTTTGCCGCTTAGAAAGCTTTTGTGCAATATGAAATAAAGTGATTGGTAAGGGACAAGCTGGGAAACTTCTGGCTTCAAGAAGTTTAGAAAACTCAGAAAAATTATGTGTTGGGTTATCTTAGAATCTCCAGTGTGCAAAGGTAAGCAAGTGCAGTAAAAGAACATGAGTGGAGAGCACATCAGTTAAACTGCCCAACTGTCAGAAATCCTTCAGTTACTGAAGTGACTTTAAAAACAAACCATATAAAGTAGGACTATTTCCTTGCAGTAAAATTCACACTATGTATTTGAATTCATTCCAGTTAGGCACAGTTAGCAACACAGCAACTCCTCACCGTGCCTTCCCTCCCTCACGCATTTGCTACGCTTTGTCTGGTGAACTGGTGGCTCCTGAATTCTGCACAGCTCTGAGAAATCCAAATGGAGCTCCCATGACAGAGCAATTCCTCACTGAGCCAGCCGGAATTCTTTAGATCAATGTCAGAAGATCACCCGGGAATCTAGCTGTCTGCCCAGCTACAAAGCTCAGTGAGAGGAAACAGCAGTCATTCCTGCCAATGAGCCGTGCCCACAATTCCCCTTTTGCTCTCATGTTTTTTTGGACATCAGTCGCAATGAGTTGTGTAAAGCAGCTCTTGGGATCTGGAAGCTCAGCACCCCCTTACTGAATAATATCACATATTATGAGGCAGGAGATATATATATCTCTCATTAGGTTCTTTTGTGGCTATGAAAGTATAACTCAAATAAGTTCCTGAGAGCCAAATACAATACATGCTATCCACCCAGAAGTACATCATCTCTCCCTACTGTGGTTTCTGTTTATCATGGCTATCATTTCTCCTGAACATGCTTTTCCAAAGCATCACTGGAAGGTTATGTTTTGATTATGATGTGTATAGAAAAGTTGTAATGATCGACAAATGAGGTCTTACTGGCTTACTATCCAGTTTGTGTTGATATTCTAAAAGTTGGACTTGTATACCACCTTCTCACTAGGCATTGTTATCTACAGTAATTTTTTTTCCCCAGGCATATGTAACTTCCCCTTTAACAAGCAAAGCCAAAATTCATTTCAATTAACTTTTCACATCCAGCTGTAAAAAGGTTGCTGCATGCAATATGGCTTTGCTAAGTGTGTTTTTGAGTTGTGCGTTGAACAAATCATGTGTCCAAATTCTCTAGCTCTTTCATGAAGTCCTAACAATACTGAAATCAGGGTTGGCACCTGCAGCACTTTCCACTTCTTGTTCCAGGTGTCATTTTCAACTTCGGTGCCTAATCTTTAGCTGAATGCTTCTAAAGACTCTTGAAACTACCTTAGTCATACCTGCTTCCCTTGCCTTAAGTGCATCACAAATACAGGCACAGAGAGACACTAGAACTGTAGTTTCTAAAAATTTTGGAGGAGCCTAGCACAGAATAGATTTTTGAAAGATGAAGCTTAGCTTCAGAAAAACAAGGAGTCCACTCATTGTGCAACAGATTTTTCCTTTTTTAAGAGGATCTTATGTTCAGCTATTTGGTAGTTTTGTATTTTAGATCCCTGTTTAGAATCAAACACATGAAAAACCTTAAAAATTGAGCGCAGTTTGGGCAGAAAACCACAACATATTTTAGGAATCTGTGCATTTTTTCATCAGTTCACTGGATAATCCAATCCACTTTTTATACAAGAATCAAAAAATTTATGCTTATACAGAAGAACAGAAATATAAAATCACATGAAGTTTGGTTTTTCTTTTTTACCTTCTTAACAGGTGATGTAGGTGCTCCTTGGCCACCGGCCACGGAAGGCGCTGTCACAGCTACCGAAGCTGATTGCGTACTTGCAGTATTCGCATTATTAGTTACAGCTGCCAAGGTCTTGGTCTTATCTGCAAAATATTGACAAGATTTCAATTTTTATTTTTCACTCACAATTTCTTCACTTGTACAACACAGAGTTGAATTTCTTCTCAATAAATTTGACAGTCAACTATCTGAACAGCATTTTATTATTTATTCCTTAGTGTCTTCCCTCTCACTCCTAATCTGTATCATAGTTAGCTCCACCTCTTTTCTGTAATTGTCATGCATGTAACATGCTTTTTTTGTTATTCAGTAAGTGTTAAACACTCAGAAATGCAGAGACAGAACTACAGAATCATTTGGGGTGAAGCTGAACTTCAGAGGCCACCTAATTCAACCTTCTGCTGAAAGCAGTGTCAATATTACGTTCAAATCAGGTTGCTTTGATGAGTCAGGCCTTCAAAACATCTGGAAAAAGATTTCACAGCCTCCCCAGACAGCCTACATTTTAGTAGATGGCTAACGATCATAAAAATTTTGCAGTGGGAGGTATATAATATTTAATTTGAACCACAAAAGATGCTAATTCAAAGTAAAAGGTATTCTCAGATAACTGTGTATGTTGACTGCAAAAATAATTAACTGCACCGAGGAGTCAGCCAGGGGCTCCAGTCACTAGAAGGAGCTGAAGCAGGGACCCGGCTTCCCAAGTGCTGATCTATGACTGGAAACCGTACAGTTAATGGTGTTGCTGTTACTCACTTGTTTCAGTTAAGAACATAGCTGAACAGATGTTTTGAATAATTACTTATGCAGTAAACAAATACAAATATATATTGTAAAAAATCAGCCTACATGACTGTGTACTTAATAAAAAGCTTTTTCTAAACGTAAGAGAAAATAAAAGGTGGTAAACTTCTAGGCTATGGTGATAGAAAGTTCCACAAGGCAATGTGGGCTGGTAGTACAATCTGAGGTTATGCACAAGCAGATCTGCTGGAAATCTGCAAATGAGTAATACAGCTTTAAAATGTACAGAAAAAGTTATCAGGAGTGAAAGTGTGGAAGGAGAAAAATGGACTTTTTCACAACTGTACTCTGAAATTCTTTCAAGGACAGCAAGAACGTAACTGTACGCATGACGGAGGTAATATTGAATAACTTTCGAAAAACATTAAACTACCTCTATAAAGCAAAGTAAGGTAAAAGATCTGAACTGCTGAAAATTTTACTTCTCAGCTTGTTTGTCTGGACTTAAGGAGATGCTAGATTCATATTCATGTTTCCCTTCTTACAGACAGGAATGTGTTTGTTTGAAAACTGCATTCTCACATAATCAGTGAAACAGAACGCAAGTTTTAAGAAAATATTTCAACTATCCCAATAGATTAGAAATCAGTTTCCAGTACTTCAGAATATTGAACACTATTAAGATATTTTACAACCAGAACGCTCCTTACTCACTGAAGATTTTTCACTAGAAAACTACCTTAAGCTGGACAACAGGGAAAAAAAGGGAAAGTACATGCTTGGTATTTAAGAGATCCAGCCGTACCAGGAAAAGCTTAAAGTGTAACTTGCCAAATAAAGCATGATAAAGCCCTGTTGATATTAAAAAAAACAAAGTTTACATAAATTAATTCTTGTGGCACAGTCAAACTTTCCTGGCACAAACTATCCACTGGTAACAAAGAGAAGAGAGTTACCAGAGTCTGGAGGTTCTGGAGACACAGTCAGGAGACACTACAGTTAGCTCAGTGACTAAGAAATTACTACATATTACAAGTGGTTTGAGTTTATCAAAGCTCAGTCTCTTGTAAATAAGGGATACAAGGGTACTAAGGCGAAAGACTAACTGCAAAGCTTGACAGATGTGTTTTCCAGCTTGACACTGAAACACTGGTTTATTTGAAAATACAAAAATAATTAAACTGTAACAGACAGTTTGGTTTCGCAACTTATTTTTATTTCTGCCTACACTAAGTATTTATGACATATTGGTTAGCCTCAAAATCCTTCCTTAGTCTTCTCTTTTCAGGTGAAGAAATTAGAAAGTTTTTTAAAATGAGAACTGACAGCTCAGCAAAAAGCTTTACTTATTTTAAAAAGTTTAAGTATAAAATATTAACAACATATTTCCAATGACACCTATGCATTGTATTGCTGCAGTTATTCTAAAATTATTTATTAGGATTGAACATACATCTTTGAACACTGAGATTGCCTGACAATTTTTTTTCTGATTTGAAAGAAAAAGATGCTATGCTGTTCTTACATCACTACTTGCTTTACAACTCCAATAATTGTTCAAGAACAAAACCCCCCATAAATTCCACAGAAGACACAAGTACAGAAAACACGTTTCTTTGTAGAGAACTCCAAACTTATCAAAGAACGCTCCTCTTGAAATGCAGTCATAGATGAAGTAATTGTTAACATTGTAACAACACCTTTAAAAGTTTGTTTCAGGACACATTGAAAATACCTGCACCACCACTTTCCAAATACCTGAGCCAAGACGGCCAGATTAACCAGCAGATTAGCTTCTTCAGGATGGCAAAACCAAATGAGAACATGTGCACCTCTGCTGTTCCAATCTCTATGCCAGTCCCACAAGCAGACACAGCTATAAAGCCTGTGTTTCTGATTTGATCTTCTAACGTTTTCAATGCTTTCTGACATGCTACTTAAGGCTTATATTTCTCCAACTATTTAATTAAAGGTACTAGTTGTTAAGTAGCCAATCAAATAAGTAGTTTAATAGCTTTAACCTAATAAGCCACCTGTTACGACTCAACTTTAGACATATATAAACTTACTTTAAAATTACTGGTAGCTTAGTGAAATGCAGAAGAATAAGTGAAACTTAGGATACTTAATCCTGTATTATATGATATTAAATAAGTAAATTTATAAAGTAAAAGGCCACTACTCCAAATAACGTACCTGTCTCTGCTTCAGATTCTGAGTCGTCATCCTCTTCCTCTTCACTAGAACAACTGGATTCATCCTTCTTTCCCTCTTCTTCCTCATCTGCTTTTTCTTGCTCCAGGGACTCTATGCTAGATGCATTCTTTTCTTGTTCCATAATCAATGTCTCCTTACTGAGATTGAAAAGAAAAATGCTTACTAAGTCCTGAAAAATTTAGTGAAGCCTGTCAAGTAGGACTTTGTAGGACAGCTTGTGAAGTTATCTTTTTTTATTAAGAGCATATAATTTTTCCTAGTTTACTTACTTTTTGAATGTTTTCTGTGTCTGATTATTATCCATGTTGGCTGTAGATTCAATCAGGGGAGACTTCTTTTCCCGTTTTTCACTATGAAGCTTCAAAACATATAGAATGATACAGTTAAATTGATAGAATGGTATCAGCATGACAAAATCACAAAGGGAAGGAAATTTTGTCTAACTACTGCAAACAATAGAATAGGTATAAGCTTTCACAGTGTTAAAGTTCAAAATTCTAAAATCTCAGAAGTTTCTCATTGTTGATGCTTCGGATCATAAAATGCACACTGAACAAGGCAAGTAGAAGAGCACCTTCTTTCTCCTAAGTCTTTCTGGTCACCATAATTGATCAAGTAAGGGCATGGAAGATGTTTTGAGATGACTGTAGCATTACCTGAATTGAAGCTCAAAATTAAACCTTTGTTTTCCATCTATATGCTGCTCTGAGCTGTGTACCATCATCATATGTATAATAAAGTCTAACTTATACAGATCTTGTCTATAGATATGCAAAAGGCCTACCAGATTCTGCTTCTTTTGTAATTCTTCTAGATATCCTAGAATATCTTCATCTGCCACATCAAACGCTGTCTGCCCCTGGAGAAGGGGAAGAAGTAAAACACCATAATTGTACAGCAGAATTTAAATGTAATGGATTATGATGCCTTAACACATGATAATGCAGGTAAGGAGCATGTTCAGAGAGAGAAATTAGAAAGTAAAAGCCAAGCTCAACTACAAACTGTTAGTCTGTCAGTAGTTGAAAACACTTTTGCAATATTACTTTTCTGGGGTAATTGAAACTGAAACATCTATACCTGATGAGTAAACATGTTTTTTAAGAGATAAAAACATGACTTCAGTAAAATTTCGCTGTCCTTTGAAGGAAAAAAAAAAATCTATCAAGGAAAAGAAAAGGCAATTGAAAGAATATGATTCTCACCATATTAGTTCCAAACAACTATTCCAATGGCAGTTGTATGGATGGATCCTGAGCAGTTCAGCATCCTGTCCATCTTAGACTACCATACAGAGCTTGACTTTTAAAAGTTTAAATCATTTAAGCAAGCTATACTAAATTTACATAGTCATGGCTTTCAAGTTTTAACAGTAAAACTGTATTTTACATTTTACATTCTGCTTAAGAAAACATCTGCTAGAACCACTTTTTCTCGTCCCCCTCTTAGTGTGTGATTGTCGTGTGACGTGTACTACAGTTCATCATGTGATTTATTAACACAGAGTTATGTTGTCAGATGGAATTTCTTTAGCATGCCATATCTTGCATCTACATAGGTCACTTCAATTCTTGACTAGACCAGGTGCCCACAGGACATAAGATTCTATCTTTAAGGTCTGAATTGGTAAAGATTTCAAAAATTCCCTTTCTTCACCTCTGCTGGAAGAAGAGAAGGGCTGAAGCCCACACAGTTTCACAAAGAAAGGTTAACGTACTCTGATACTGCAACACAATGTTTTGTATTTGGAAGTTTGTATTCTAATATAAGAAGGCTGGAATATAGGCAAAGTCCTAGGTCCTGGGTAGACATACTAAAATGCTGGAATGATCATGTTGAGATTGGCCAAGTAAGTACTTCTGTACAATAACCAGCAATGAAAACAGAGCTGTCACTTAAAAGTGGTCACTGCAGCTTATAAAGATAATGGAAGGTGTTGATACGTGCCTCAGCTTATTTCAGTTTCTCAAAACTTTAACCGAAGGCAAAAATATTCCTAATTACAGTGTGAAGGCTATCTTAACTGGTTAGAAAGGATGGACCTTCAAACCACTGGTTTTCACATCCATAAAACTTCTGACCATAGAGTAGAAGCATGCGCACCTTTCAACAAGCACTACCCAAAAGAACTTTGAGGTCCTCTGACGTTTGAACTATTCCATTTAGTATTACACAGCACTAACCTGGAAACTAAACAACAAACCAACAAAATTATATCAAGCTGAACTTTAATGAGACTGCTCTCTGCATAACCACCTCTCACATTTTCATAATCTCAGTAAAGTCTAACAGTTAACTTGATAAAGTGGCTTCAGTTAATTACCTCAGCATTTGATTGCCTAATACAAAATCCAGTTACTCAAATGATATTTAGAAGTTCTATTAGCATTATACAGAAACAGAGTTGAAGGTATTTGAAATTTAATTACAGATTTAATTGATTTTATTATAAGCCACCTCAATTTCTAAGGAAGAAAAATTCGACAAAGACTAAAACTGTTAAGCAGCAGTAGTTTTGCCCCTATATACAGTAAATACGTACTCCTTCATCATCTGTATCTGTGCATTTCCTTAATTTATTTTGAAAATTTAGGAAAAAATTCAATTAAGAATCCATCTTAGAAGTTGGGCAGGTGATTTACATATAAATTTACATATACCATATTGACAGAAATTGGAAGCAGATCAGAATTTATCTGGAAAACATACTGCAAAGAGAAGAAAGAGAGCTTCAGCACTTACAGAGTTGAATGAAAAGTTTTGGATCCCTGCGATGCCTATGTGAATCATGTCTGTATTTCTATCTGTTGGGAGCAAGACCTTGCAAACCCAGCAATCTATCATCACAGACTGGCTTAGTTGGAAGGGACCCTAGAGATCATCTAATCCAACCTCCCTGCCACGGGCAGAGACACCTCTCAACTAGACCAGGTTGCTCAAGGACTCATCCAGCCTGGCCATGAACACCTCCAGGGAGGAGGCATCCACAACCTCTCTGGGCAATCTATTCCAGAGTCTCATCATCTTCATACTGAAGAACTTCTTCCTAAGATCCAGTCTAAACCCACTCTCCTTCAGTTTATAACCACTTCCCCTTGTCCTGTTGCTGCGCACTCCTGCGCAAAGTCCCTCTCCGGCTTTCCTGTAGTTTCTCCTCAGGTATTGGAACGCAGTTACAAGGTGCCCCCAGGGTCTTCTCTTCTCCAGGCTGAACAATCCCAGGGCCCTCAGCCCATCCTTACAGCACAGGTGTTCCAGCCCCTGGATCAACTTTGTGGCCCTCCTCTGGACTTGTTCCAACAGATCTATGTCCCTTTTATGGTGGGGACACCAGAACGGGACGCAGACTTGAGGTGGGGCCTCACAAGCTATGCAGGTCTTTGTGTAAACGTTGAGGAAATACAGCTTAGCAAGCACTCAAGGTACGTCTACGAAGTCCAGAGACGCCTACAAGTTTCTTCCGGTGCACCCAAACCAGCATATACTGGTAACTCCTTAGTATGCCAACACAAGCTGATTTTAAGAGTTAAAACACTACCCAAAGGCATCATCATCGTCTTCAGAGATCAAATGAAAGTCTGTATGCAATCCATCAAGTCACTGATTTTGTAGCTCTGAAAAAATCAATGAACCCATTCTGTTTTGAATTTCTGTTTCAAAGATTATCTGGATCACTTAATATAAACTAAGCATGAAGTGGGCTTAGAAATTATTGTAGGCACAGAATTTAGTTTGGAACACAAACATGCTGTTTTGACAAAACATGCATTATATAAAGCTCCACGTACAGTAAACAGCAGTTTATCATCACTTTTCTTACCCTGGCTTCTAAAGTCACTTTAGAGACCAGAACTTTGTATCTTGACAAGGATTACATAAAAATCCTACCACTTTGTTGACAGCCTCCATATCACATAGGTTTTCCACTAAAATGCGACATGCTTCTTCTTTACCCCAGTGAGCAGCAGCATGAAGTGGTGTCCAGCCATCATAATCTTTAATATTTACATCGTAGCGAGCCTGTATTAAAAGCCTAAAAAAATTAAAATAATTATATCTTGACACTGTTGACACGGATAAATAAGTTGTTGCAAAATCATGAAATTATTCTACAATAATATCCTTCACCATTTTCATTAGACATATTTCAGTTCAGCTACTGATGATTAATTTCAGTTCCTCAAAAAACATTTGCCTTTTCATTGTTGAGTAGGTATAGAGCTTTTCAAAGAAAATTTAAGAAAAACAGCGTTTTCCATTTTCTTATCTATTCCTTTCCTCCTCATTCAAAGTCCATTGTTTCTATACAGTCAGATATTCTTCCCTACATGTGCAGTAACAAAGAAAAGCTCTTTTAAGGAAAGAACTATAAAATGCCCAGAACTGTTAGACTGGGTGTTCTTATCTAGTAAATTATTAAAATCTCCTCTTATTCTAATATTAGTTGCTTGAAACTTGCATCTCCTGCTGTCATTAAAATTTGATGATTTAACAATCTAGTGTCTATGTGCTTCAATTGCTCTCTGAGAAAGAGCAGAGCTCCTCAGAGGACCTGCTTCTCAGCCTTCATTCAGCACTGAAATTCAGCGTGGTTCTGATAGGAGTGTCTAAGTGACACAGACACTCAACCAGACAAACAGTTATGTGTAAAGGGCTATCTGCTCTCTGAAACACTCTCTGCAAAAACCACGTAACTGTGAAGTATTTTTCTCAAAAAAATTCCTTGTTTCTCAAGTCAGTATAGTAATATCCTCCAATGAGTCAGCTTTCACACACGCTCAGCTGCAAGTCTTGCAGTCTTGCATCCTACACAGAGCACACATTTTTGATAATTTGATGTCATCACAAAAAGCACGTGCACATAAATTTTTTACCGTCCTAGGAAAAGTACATGGTCTGGACTCCAAAAAAACACACTAACTGAGAGAGCTAAAAAAAATTATCAGTTATAGACAAAACTCTCTTGAAGACACATGCTATTCTAATCCAAAAATTAGTCTTTTCTAACAAAACAATTTCTCTTCATCATGTTAAAGCATCACTGCTTCTTGAAGCAGAACTGTCATTCAGTAAATTGTGTGTAATGGTTATAATGATTAAAAAGGCTCTGTCATTCAACTTCTATGTTGACAAAGCATTACAAGGCTCTGCAAACATTAAAGGTAGCGATGCTTACACCGTCAGGGTGTGGGGTCATTTTCCTTCACATTTCAATATACAACTATTCCTAGTACTGCCGAAGTAGTCAAATGCATATACAATCACAGTAAAGCAGTGTATTATTAAGTATACCTTACTTCAATAAAAGCAGAGCTTTGATGAAAAACAAATTCAACTTCTGTTACAGCACATATTTGCATTAATGAAAAGATACCTGTGAATTAGGGAACACCAGAAGCCCTAAGCTTTCCAGGAAAAATTTCAAAAGTTATGATTCTCAACAACAATATGAAAAATAATTAAATAATTAAATTATCTGTTCTTTAGGTCTAAAAACCTTTTAGTCCGCACTACAAACTCTGCTTTACGTATGTAAATAAATAGGATGTCTTGAAACTATGCATCAACCAGAATGCTAACTGCCATTCTAAGAAGGTATTAAGCTTGTTTACACCATTAGCTTTAGAAACAGGGCAACACTTTTTTCAACATTCTTCTTTTAAATAAGTATTCAGGCTCAATATACAATCTATGCTCATATTTTTAATGACTTAATGTTGAAAGCTAACAGCATCACGATTTGACTGCTTAAAAACATAAAATCAAGCTTTGAGGAAAAGACAGTTCTTGAAATTCTTATTTTCCAAGGTACAACCCCTAAAAGTCAGAAGTGTCTAGCCCTATCAATTCCAAGCAGCATTACATCCACAAGACTGAAATACGAAAATAGGAAACACTTCCACTTAAACCACACTTACTTTAAGACTTCTGTATAGCCCTTAGCAGCAGCTACGTGCAGTGCTGTACCCCCAGATTTTGCGTGCCTGACGTCATTGATATGGCCGCTGTTGAGCCACTGTCTCGCGTCTCTCAGCATTATTCGCTCCTCTTCTTTTCGAGCTGCCTCTATATCAACCCCTAATTCAGACAGGGAGGGAGGGAGAAGAGAGAACAGAAGATATTTTAGTTCAACTACGTCAATGATGTAACAAATCTTACACCATGTTTATGTGATACAATCAAATAACAGCTAAGCAACATGAATGACGTTCATGGTTAGATAGGAATATCTTTTTGAAGACAAATGGAAACATCCATTACTGCATGACTCTCTGCAGGCATAATGCAGTTTTTTTTCCTAAAAGAAGGGGAAAAAAAAAAAGGAAAGAAAAAGAAAGATACTAAAACCGGCTCTTGAATTTTCAGAATGTCTACCATCACAGTAATAATCACTAAGGTGGCCTGTTAAAAAGAGAAAAATTATATTCTAACCTTCTAAGCATCAAAATATGTCTGGTTCGGTCTATCTGTAGAAAAGTAGGAAACAGCTACAATGTTTTTAGAAGGAGATATCTATCTAGCTTCTCAACATCAATGATAAGAAAGATGGAGCTATTTTTTTTTTTTATATTTTCTAAAGAATTCCTGATTTATCTTTTACAACTATGAAACACAAACCTTATACTCAAATCTTTGGAAATCTCCCTTCATATCTCAGGCAAAAAAAAAAACAAAACCACTGAAAACAAAGTACATCTCACAAAAAAATTATCCTACACTGATGAAATGAGAGGAAAGGACTATAACACTTACAAGTAAACATATCGGGTTAAACAGATTGAAAAAAATCCCAGACTCTGAATGGGCAAAGCAAAGCATACATTTGCAAGCATTTAACTACTGCCACATGGAGTCATCTAAAGAACATAGTAAGGAAGGTGTCTTGAGGAGAACTGCATGAGCATTGCTCTATGCTGACTAGAAAGTGACAACTTTGTCAGGAAAATGAACTTAAGAATCTTAGGAATTGTGGTCACAAGCACATAAACTGTATCTGGGTTCACCTCTAACAGAAAATCAGCAGGCCAACTTTCAGCAAAATTATTTTATGTGTATGGTTTGTCTAATCTTAGACATTGGTATGAAGGGACTTAGGAAATACATACTGCTCTTTCTCTTCTGAATTTTTAATTTCTTATGGAGCAAATCATTAACTTGGAACACAGCTAAAACAAGTAAAATCTATAAACAGGTACTGATTTACTAGATAAACCCACAAACCTCAACAGTAGTCCTTATAGCCTATAAAATAGAATTTAAGAGTATTTTTAAAACACTTAAGAGATGGATGCTCTTTGACTCAGATCTAATTCTGCCTTTTTTCAGTATTTCCTGCTTTGAAGCTTCATCTGTCCCCAAACCGTTTTTCTCCAATAAACTTGTTTCTAGCACACCACTCTTCTGACTCTTCCACTAATGAAAGCACAACAATACAAAGCAGACCACAAACAAGACTATGCAAAGCTAGAACATCTATTTTTAAAGTGCTTTACATAATTAATTAAAATTAATTCTTTTTCTAAGTCTTTATAATGAATAGCAATTTCAGGTTCTAACGTCTTCAAAGAAACTGTGAGCTATTAATCCTTTACAGGGTGAATGAATCCCCAGAATATGGAAACCATATGAAATCCAAGTTGGCTGTTGCCCATTTAGATATGCAGTGGAAACTGAGCTACGGGCTGGAGTGGCTTTCATTAAAAAATAATTATTAATATCACAAGATCACAGAATCACAGAATGTTAAGAGTTGGAAAGGACCTCCAGAGGATTATCGAGAACATGCAGAGATGTAGACAATATTGAGATGATCATATGTAGTGCAACACATCATAACACTGTGTAAAATGTGATAAAACAGATTGTAATAAAAAAAGATTAATCAAGCCCTTATCAATCCACTGGCAACTAGAAAGCCAGCGCAACACACTGACAGACTGAAAGCAATTACATTGGCACTGCTGAAATCCCCTTAAGGGAGGGGATGGCAGAGTGATAGATCTAGTCCATTACGTATGAATTAGTATTTCAAAGATGCTGCAATTCTCCAATTATAAAACAAGAAAGCCCTGTAAAATGAAATGCCCAAATCAAAACTTCCTGAGATGCTGAAAGAAGGAATGTAATTATTGCATGACTTTGTAAACACAATGTGTCTTTTGTTTGATTTGTGTTAGCTTATGACCATGCTACAGTAGAGGTTGCTTCTTTTTTACAATTCTTGTGTTAATTCACGTCGTAACAGATATTCCCTGTCTATAAATACATATATTTTTTAAAGTAAAATTTAATATTATTAAAAAAAAAATAAACCAAAACACAAAGAAAGATCAGTTGGAGAAATTATTCTGCTCCCTCAGTAAATCTAGTAAAACTTTATGTTACGGACAGATGAAAAGCTAAAGCTTTACCAAATATCATAAAGTAACTGAAACAGGTTGCACGTTAAGTGTTCTGAACAGTTGACTGAACTGGTAGACTCACTCACATAGTTGACTAAAATGATCATTTCAGTCTTGCCAATTTAATAAAAATTAACAGAATTATGTTTTATCAGAAACTGAAACCCACAAGGAGGCTAAATCTGCCAGACAAAGAAAGATACAGAAAACTGTTGAAGTATTAAGCAGAAGGGTACTTGTTTGAGAGCCAGTGGTAAAAATTAAATACATGGAAGTCTCTAAAACTGTCTCTCTCAAGACAACGCATGATTACATAAATCTGGAGATTAAATTCTACATATACACTAATCTTTCAAACTCTGACAGATATGAAGAATGAAAACCAGGAACTTTGAATCAGTAACATATTGATAATCTCGTTTTCCCATTCCTCCAGAAGGCTCCTACATATCTGATGTGTGAACGGCTGCAAACTGCAACTTCCTTTGGCCTTTTTGCATCTGCTTGCCTTTCAGAATGACACAACAGCGCAGATCAGCAGATCCTGGGAAAATAATTCTCTTGAGTACAGCCAGTTACTTGTCAGCACTGCCTGCAAACCACTACTACACAAATAAATAGTTTATGTATAATCTGTTAGTCACAGTTACGTCCATCCCCTTTTTACATGCCCAAGGTCTAATTGTGAATCTTTATCAGTGTGAGTAACCTTCTCCACATGAAGAATCCTACATAAATTCCTATCAGTGTAAAACTATTTATGTGCGTGTCTGGTTGTTTTGAGGCACTTTTATATAAAGGAAGAATAGAGAAAAATTTGCTCCCAAACCATGATCTTGAACTTGTCAAAGCATACCTTGCAGATATGCCTAAAGAGTGACAGAATTACATCAAAATAGCAATGCTTTTGCAGAAAAGTAACAAATACTGCATACAGGCTGCAGTCAATATTATAAACTTATACTGCATTCAATATTATAAACAATTGCATTTCTGAAGCCAAAGAAGATATAATGGCTGCAGAGGGCTAGTGACTGCATCAAAATAAAACATTATTTTACAAGACTGTAAATTTCTGATCGTATTTCAACAGAGAAAAGTACGAGAATCTTGCCAATCTAAATAAAACATTAATAACTAGCACGAAAACGGGAATTAAACTTTGTGTCACAGAAAAAAACAGCCGCTCTCTGAGAGAAGCTAACTACAAATCCCATTATTAACTAAAGAAAATGGAATGTAAACAGCCTTTATTATACCTTGTACGTCCCTTTCTCTTTGCTTTGTTTCCCCGACTCTATTAAGATACCAGGGTAAAAGAAAGCGCTCGTCACCCACGTCCAGCGCTTGCTCCAGACGGCCCATAGATGGCAATGCGCTGCCTCCCAGCCCGGCTCCCGCCAGAGCACTCGCTCACACCACCAGCACACTTAACCGCTCCGGCAGCCCGACTATTAAACTTCGTAAATCATTAGTAATCTATTGCTCAATGCTTTCAATTTTCTCTGAGCCACGTGTGTTACTCCACGGCTGCAAACAGGTTAGATAGAAAGCGGCGTGCCGCTCAGTGGGCGTTAGGCAAAGTTCCGCGTGAAGTTAAGTGCTGAATCACTGTTTCCAGGCTCCCCAGCCATATAAAGGCATGTTTTATAGATACCGCACCGAAGAGCAACCCACTTTTTACTTCATGGAGCGAATGTTTATACACAGATGTAATAGTTCACATTTTATTCGCATAAACAAAGCTGAGTTAAGCAATACATCCGAGAGAGCCTCATTACATATACCTATAATTAAGAATGAGGAACACTTGCTTTTCCTTGGAAAAGGAGAAAGGATCTCTGACAGTCACTGAACAGTTACCGCACTGTCTCATGAGCTCCTGATTCACCTCATGTCACCTCTCCCGCTAACTCGCCTCCCAAGAATGTTTCCTACAATTTGAAATAACTGCCTAAGCAGTTAAAAATAATTTTGAGAGGACATCTGATAATAAACAGCTAAAAAATTGCTTCAAACCATTACACTTAACCTTACTCCAGACCTGAGGAGAGGCAACGTTTAAAATGGGCCAGTGCTAGCCGGGGGCCTAAGGTCTCTCAGGTCTGCCCGCTTTCACCAGTGCAAATGACAATTTTACACTACTGGCAATAGACAACTTCCACAATATGTTGAAATGCTGCAGAGCAGAAAGATAAGAGATCTGATCCAGAAACTGCAAACAGTAATATTTTAAATGGAGAAAAACAATTATGTGGATTGGCCCATGATAAAGGTATCAGCCATACAGAGAAACAACTGAACAGGTCCTAAGAGAAGTCTTTTGTGTAACACACAAAACAGTAAAAACACATGGTGTGCAAAAAGAACAGTTGTTCAGCACTACTTTGGAATCATTTCCATAAAACACTTGGTTTTGCTATTTGTGAAATGTTCGTAACTGTGTCAAAAAAAATCTTTCTCCCTTACCTTAGCGTGATTTTAATTTATTGTTTCACAAAGTATAAAATTAAACCACGTTTTAGGCTTAAAAAATAACTAAGCCAATAATTCCCCTTTAAAGATTATGATAGAAAAATATTTTCCTTACTACCAGAGTGCAATGGCTTCCCTTACAGGACAGAATTGGTGCATGGTCCATTGCATCACCAGGGTCCTGCTGTGCGCTCAGCAGAACATGGGTGGCCTTGTCTGTGAATCTGTGCCTCACACAAGAGGACACGTGAAAAGATGCCTCAACCAAGGGTGACAGGTTACAATTGTTGCATATGGAGATCAGAATAACAGAAGAAAGACAGACACTGGATAATAATACTATAGAAGCTGTCTTCCTTCATGTCCAACACTCTTTACAACACAACTTGTAAAACAAGAAGATTCATTTGGATCACTGACCATCTCTCCTCTAGATGGGTCAGATTCTGGAGTCTGAATGCTAAAACAGGATGAACAAACACTGCAGATCCTTGTTTTTATTAAGCCTGTAATGTCAGATAAGAGCTGAATTGTGTTTTACTCTATAATTTATTTCTGTGAATTTAGTGCCTCCAGAGGCTCCCATTTTTTGTCCTGTAGTTAGACTTGTCCTTAAAATATAATCTGATACCTGTAAAAATTGGGCATAAATACGAACAAACCAAGGAATTTGGTGTAAGTACAAACAAAAGGCTGAAGGCTCTGTTTGATTTTTTCCTATAAAGACTGAAGGTCTGCAAAAGAAGTAAAAAGGGTGAGATAACATGGTGATTCTGCTCAGATTGCACACAGAAACACACATCAAGTTTCATTACTTAAACATATCTGAAATCACAAAGAACCTGACTGATCTTTCCAGGCAACCTTTTGCCACTGAACAAGACTCACTGCTGATGCCCATATGTAGGAAGCCACATCACAGCATTAACTAAGCAATCAAAAAATTAAAATAATGTGTAGGACTAAATACACATGAAAAAAATTTAAAGACAAGAATGTTACAGAAAACATCTACTTAATTTTCACAGTGCCTGTTTCACCTGCGCAGAGTTTTTTTTGTCACCCAAGTTTGTTCATTTTCCAGATAAATAGGCTGATCTCCCACTGCTGGTAGCACTGAGACAGGGCTGATCATCCCCCAGAGCCCACAGTTAACTTATATTATCAAAACTGCAGCACTGCTTTATTTTATACGAGGAGCAATGCTGAAGTTTGAAGGGTAATTGCAGTCATCCACATGCACAGTCAGAGATGAAACTGCCACAATGCATCGCTGTTAATTACACATTAAGATAAACAATTAGGTTCCTATTTTAGAGCTATTAATTTCTCTGGTCGCAACATACACATGATTAGGCACTTTTCAAGTGATCATGATAACAGATAAAGAAACATTCCATACATAATACTAACTTTATATGCAAGGTAAGGTTGCCATCAAAACCAAATGAGTTTATTACTGAGACAAATGTACTACAAGTTCACATCTGGGTTCGTATCCTTCCTAGTCCATTCTCAGCCTCAGTCATTAAATATTTCCTATGATTTCATCTCTGCAGGTAAAAGCCCTTAGCTCTTACACTTTCAGATACAAATTCAGGAGGGATGCTGCATGCCTTCTTCCCTGCTTCTGTGAAACTCAGACTCCTACGTGGTCTAACAGCAAAATAAGGTACGTAGAATGCCTATATAGAAATGCGTTCCTACACATAGGTGTGTGTGTGTTTGTGAATATAAAATATACAGGCTTTATATATAAACATAGGCTTTAGTGTCCTGCTGAGAGTAGGCAGGCAGAAATGCTGTCAGGAATGTTCAGAGTGGTCACTCTTCAGGGCAGCATCCAGTTCCTGCTCCCCACAGAAGGTCAAACCACGCTGAAGCACACAGCCCTAGCAAGTTTTTTCTCACCTAACATGGCACCTTGTTCAGCTGACGTATGTTTTCAAACACTTCGAGGAGTACCAGTCTTCTGAAAATCTTTTAGCTACTCAGCAAGCCAAATGACACAAAAATGTAAAAGGAATGCTTGGAAAAAAAGTTTTCCATAGCAAGTGAAATTTACCATTTTTAAGCAACCTGAATTATCCTTTCAGAAGCTAAAAAGCACTATTGGAAAATCTACATTCTTCTCAGACTTACAGAGACAGTACCATAGACAGATTATTATAAGCTTTAAATACAAAATATGTAAATCACACTGAAATTTTCAGTGAATTGTGGCATTTAGGTTATGTTGCCAATGCTAATTTTACAACTGGGCTGTCCAAAATAATTGAACTTGCAAAAGAACAAAAATCAGCATGTAAAAAAAAAAAAAGGCAATTTATTTATTTTTTTTTTAAGAAAAAGGTAGTAACATACAAATAAGAGATTTTGGTACAGTTCTTTTCCCAAATACTGTCAGTTTTACAAAGAACTACTACAGTCAATTAGTATAGTACATCAGTAAAGTCAAATGGTTCAAAAACAACCTTAAAAAATTTAAGCTGAGGCATATTCCAGAAGCATCTCTCCAGTAAAGATTGACAGTACTGTTAGAAAAGAAAACAACGGTGTTTTTTCCAAACTAATGACAAATAGTAGTACAAACACAAAAAAAATTCTCAATTATCTGATCTGAAATTCTGTGTGTGGTAAGTCTAAGAACTGTTTATCAAAATGCCATTAACACTACCCAAATAATTGAATCAAAGCCTTTGTCAAATCCACAGTCCATTTCTTTATTATCAGTAGGTATCTCTAATTTTCCACAATATCATGTCATTCACTTTTTTAACCTGTTTAAAGTCCAGGGCAAATGGTAAAAACCCATACAACTTAAATCAGGGTGAAATCTGAAGTAATTACTAGTTTACTATTAAATTATGTAAATCCGTCTTGGAGATATAAATTCAATGCTACGAAAAAAAAAGTAACATTTTCACGTGGCAATGGACACAAGCTGGAGCACAGGAAGTTCCATCTCAGCATGAGGAAGAACTTCTTGACTGTAAGGGTTCCAGAGCACTGGAACAGGCTCCCCAGGGAGGTTGTGGAGTCTCCTTCCTTGGAGACTTTTAAGACCCATCTGGATGCGTTCCTGTGTGACCCGCCCTAGACCAGATGGTCCTGCTCTGGCAGGGGGGTTGGACTCCATGATCTCTGGAGGTCCCTTCTAACCCCTAACATTCTGTGAGGAAGAAGCCATTTAAGAGGCAGGCAGGGGTCTAGAAGTAATGCAGATGCAGTCCCCTAGCAAGACTCCCACAAAGGCTCCCTCTTCACTCTGAATGCCATCTGTCCTCAATACATGACTCAGACCACATCACCCCAGTTCTTGTACTGGGAGTTCTGGGATAACAGTGCATTTTCTATCGAACTCAAGATGGTCAGTCAACAACAACTGAATATTCTTTCCCTTGTGGAACGGAAAAACCAGAAACTTTCAAAGACCTCTCATTCGAAGACCTATCTGAGGTTTGGAATATGGAAACCTGCAGTGTTAGGAGTGGGGAAAAAGCAGGGGAAAATGAATCAATAGCCTTTTTCAAAGGTCAATTTCTCTTTTAAAGAGAAATCACTGCCAGTACTGGCCATTTTCTAGGAGCAAGGTGCCTAAGTATAGGGTATATGTTCTTAAAAAATACTGTCAAAACTTGATACCTATCCATTAACTGTTACATGAATGCTCCCCTATATAGTGCTCTGAGAATAGTACACAAAACGAGGAGGAACCATCTAAGGCTCCTTAGCCCAAGGAGTAGTTTCAGACATTTGGCACTCTAGAAGGGCATTCAAAAGGTCAGAAGTAGACACAAAGGGTGATTTATGGGATACAGTATAGTTGTTTACTTGTTTTAGTTGTTCTAGGCTTTCTTGTAGTCAATGGAAGAAAACAGTTACCTTAGGTCTGGATTCACCTCATCCTAAAACTGACACCCGAGTCACCATAAAAGTGCCTATTTCTACCCCCTCTAAGTTAGGAATCTGTTCAGACATAGCCTAAAGCTGGGCTATAGATCTCTGTATCCCAGATGCATTGATGCATTATCACCAAAACTCTATTGAGCTGAGTGAACTTGGGAATCCAATTAACACCTGGTTTCAATACTTCTGAGCTTTTTTTTTTTTTCACAAGAGGCTGGGCTGAGTAAAAACACCTATAAGACATCTCATACACCGTACTGATAATGCTCTTTAGAAAACAGAGTGACTTTAATTTCTTATTTTAGCATAAGTTTTCAAAAATATAGTTAGTGACCAATAAACAAAAGCACCCTTCCATATTCAAAATTACCTTGTCTATTTACTTCATTCTGAAGCAGCTCTTCCATTGCCTCTTCTTCTGCAATATCTAATGGAGTGTCTCCTTCACTATTTACAGCTCCTACATGTGCTCCTTGACTAATTAAATACCTGCCAATAGAAAAAGAAAAACAAAGTGTAAGCAACATAGTAAAGCTGATGCAAAAATACCCAGCAGCCACTAAGATATTATGCAATGGGTATATACACAAACACATACAAGTAACAGAAACAATTGTATTAGGTAGAAGTAAAAAAACCTCATGACCGTCTACAATCCCTGAACACCTGTAAAGTCTTTTCATCATATTACCCATTAATACTAATAGCCCTCTGCTCTTCAGTTTGCCACAGACTCCTGACATGTTTAAATACATACTGGCAAGAACTGAAAGAAGAAGATGGTTAGAGGACGAAAGCGAACACAAGGTGAACAAGGGGTGAACCACCAATTCCCATGAGCTCCTCATATTAAGTCACTCTTCTCAGAACTTCCAAATTGAGTGGCACATGACGTTTCTATACTTTGCCAGAATGACGACTCCTGGTCTCTACGGCAGCTTCATGAAGTTAATAAAACCAGAAGCATCTCTGCTCCTTAGTATTCCTAGCGACAGCTTTTGGTGGGGAAAGAGGCAAGAGGGAGAAAGGAAGCAGTACTTTACACTCTATTACAACCCCTCTAAGTGTTTTCTTACTTAAAGTACTATGGTCTCAGCAGTCAATAATACAGACTCAGAGTAATTTATTTCTGAATTTCCAGTTTGAATTTCTAGTCAAATGGATCAATGCCAACAACTCACAAAAGGATTATGTTATTGTATTAAACTATAAAACCTATAAGGCTACTGAGAACCTACAGCTTCATATACAGTCTCTTTCTAAGCAGACCATTAAAACATCAATACAGATCAGTCTTACAGCTTCCAGCCTAATATTTCCAGTTCCCTAACAAATCCAACAATTTGAGCCACGACAGGACTCCACACAAACAAAGCCTACAAACGTATCTCCTGTCTCACAGAGCTTAATTTACACTGTCCGTATACTGGAGAAAAAAAACATTAATTAAAAAAATCAGAACATACTCAGCCCTGAAGCTCTAGCTATCCATTTGGTAACAGATGTATGAAATCAAAAGTGCTTTCTTACCCTCAGTATTGCAGAATGCCAAATTAGGCAGCAGCCAGTCACGAAATTAATCCAACACCAATACAAACGTTTTAAAGTATTTCTGCTTAACTACTGACAATTAACAATAACAGACTCCATATCTAAGATCATATTTTCCTTATCTTTATTCAATAACTCTTCATCAAGTACCCTCATATATGTCTAATTTTTAATGTACAATCTAAATAGCACTTGTTATTAAACCTCTGTAATTACATCAAGAAGAGGTAAGAACTGACAGATCACAAAATGGAAATTAATTCCCAGCACTTGAACTATATGTCCTGGGCTATGCATCATTGGTTGCCTCCACTGATTTTGATGTTGCTATCCAGTGCTGGTCTTACACTGCTCATCTTAGAAGAGTGCTGCTGGGACTCTTATCTGCCTCCAGTTTCAGGATTTAACTTTTACAGGAATGAAAAATTTACATGAATCAACAACATTTCTCCACAATACCAGTTGCACTGTTTTAACAGTGACACGGCCTTCCAAGTTACGATCAGATAATTGCCATGCAGGGTGCCTGCTCAACAGGCAAAAACAGCAGCGGGGAAAACAACTTTCTTCCAAAATCAAAACGTTGATTCAAAACCAAAGTCAACCACTAACCACAAAAATACCTTTATAAAAAAATCCCAAGTCAATATTCATGTTCTTTGAACTTGTTTTTTTCTAATACAGACAACAAGAAATGATGTTGATGCCTAAAACCCCTGATTTTTACCTGTTTCCACATAATACCTATAGGGAAAACCCAAGCTACTTCTGTAAGGAAAACACACGTCTCATTGAAGTGCCTGTATTTAGTCAACTGGGCCAATAACTTATAGACACTGTAAAAGAAGCAATACGTATGAACGTGTAGAAAATGAACAACAGGCTAAAGTTACAATTCAGAGAGATATTCAGATATAGGAACAACTTCACGATGAAATGTTCCATTTAAGTAGACCCCCAAAAGAAAGCTGGTTACAGACCAAAATCAGAGCAGCAGAGCTAGGGAGATTACCAGGGCTAGACAAGTAGAGCTGTTGTTGCACATGCTTACAGGGCTTTGGCTTTCCTGGGTCAGCACAGGAAGGATGGGTGAACCTGCCCCAAGTTCAGAGGATTTAAAGGGATGGGAGAAACAGAAGCAAGATGAAAGGCAGCACGCTTTTCACCAGGGAGGGAAGAATGGTCCTCTCCCAACCTTCCTTCAGGCACTCTAGCTAGGCCTCCACCCTCTATCAAAAAATTACTAGTGATCCCCTCAAATAATTTATTAGTGAAAGAGCAATGCTCAGTATAAATAAAATTATTCAAAATCAAACTATTTTCAAGACACCTTTTAAGTCTGGTAATGAAATCTGTGTTTGTTCTGTTTTCCACATCATTCACAAACAGATGACCCTGTCCTAAGAAAATGTATGCATTTGTTTATTTTCATTTACAGTAAAAATAGTTTCAACAAAGTAATGACAGGGTTCAGATGATGCATGAAGTCACTCTGGTGCTGCCAGATTGTAGCTTTTATTAGGAAACCTAGTGCTACCGAAGGAAAGAGGAGCAGTCACTTCAGAGGTGTATGTAACTTGACTGCATCACACACAGAAAGGGAACAGATTTCATAAACAAGACCAAGAGAATGATGATGAGTTTCTTAAGGCATAACTGGGCAGAACACAGGACCAGAATAATCCTAAAATTCAGAAGGTTTTTTTTTTTTAAAAAATTATTTTCCAAAGAAATTCCACTTCAATCTAAATAATAATTACTACTCATAATATGACAAATATGGGTGTATTTGATATTTCAGTTATTTGGGTACCATATACTAAAATCTTCACATACAGTAGTGCATTATTGCATGCATGGGTATTTTAAAGACACATGTTTTTTAAAACAAAAAAATAATTGCTTGTATTTTTATCTTTAGCAAGTAGACGTCACTTTCATCTTGAAACTTCCTCTTTCTAAAGCAAGTAAATATAATAACACTTCCGTTACCTCAGCAGATATTTAATCGATACACCTACATGCACACAGTGAAAAATAAATTGGAGCTGTGCAGTAAGAAGTCCATAACTGTGCTATTTGGTAGCACGGCCAAAAAAAAAGGTGCTTTTTGCAAAGTTGAATGCAGTAGAAAAGTAAAAACATCTAAGATTCACACTGTCACCTACTTACAAAACCTTTTGGTATAGCACTTAATTTTGTGTCCTTGCAATTCACTTGTTGCAAGATGGCCGAGTTCAACAGACAGCTACAGAAAAATAATTCAGAAAATCTAATGACAATTTATATAATATTCTGGCAGGTGCTCATTTCATATATAAATAAATGAGAAGGAAAGAGTAGCTTGATCCATACCATGCTTATTTTTAGAGCTAAAGCTTTCAAGTGTTGATATTGAAGCTAAAGGTACCTCTTTTACACACTCTTGTGATCTAAGTATAGAGAACTGCAAGCATTCCAAGAATACTAGGGAAGACAAGAGCAGGAAAATAAAATAATTCCTGATACTTTTGCCATGATGTTTCCGTGACAAGCACTACACAGTCTGAGTAAGACTGGAAGAACAAGTTTGCATTGCGATACCATTGTTCTATGAAGGCAAAAATATTTCTACTTGAAATTTCTTTTTCAGGAATTACTGCTGTATATTCCTCAATAGCTGTTAAAGACTGAAATTAACAACCTTGAAAAAAAAAAAAAAGAAACATTTATTTCCTATCAGTACTATGAAACCCAGATTCTCTACCATCATTTTATGAGTAATATATTTCAATAACTTTCACAAAGCTTTAAAATCTCAGTATCTCTGAGAAAATAGGTAACAGTCTTCTGAGATTACTGTACAAAAGCCAAACAGTCCACACCAAAACCAAGCTCAGGAACTGAAAATTAAAAAATTTAAGTAGCAACTTGGCTTACACTCTAAATTATTAAGAATAAAACAAAATGAAACCAAACCAAACAAACAAAAAATACACCCCAAAACCTAAACACACCCCATTTTTGTGTGTGGAAGTCTATTAACAAAAAGCATACAGAGATAGGAAATAAATGGAGAAGACAACACCTCTCTCTGAAGACAGTTATATACAAACCTGAATCTTATTTGTGAATTTAGAATTTAAGAATCTGGACTATGCTCAAACTTTGCCTTTCTAAAGTTTGTCAGCTGCAGACAAGAAGATATGCTGCAGATAAGATTTTAATATTATTTATCTCAACAACAGAAAAAGGGGTATGTTTACATTCAAACCTTGCCCCAGTTCCATATCTGGAAACAAGTTTGCAAAATCATTAAGGATATAATTAAGTACTTGCTGAACCTGAAGGTGACCAGAATGGTGGCAAGCACAAGGCAGGGCAGAGAAGTGGCCACTGAATTGACTCAGATCATTAAAAATTACTTACTGAGCTCATTGGAGACTCAGCAGTGAAAGCAAGAGGTCCTTACAGACTAGTCAGAAGACTGGATATCTCTAACTCCTAAAATGTGAGGAGAGGGACTCTCAAAAAAAACCCAACTCCTGCTGACTAGAGATTCAATGTGTTGTATATACATTTAAAATAAACATGTTCAGTGTGGCCTTCCAGGGAAACATGGCTTCATTGCTAGCAGGGGCACTAACTAAGAGCACAAGTCTCCCAACAGCTTTTAACTAGGAATTTCAGCTAAGCCCAGCTGGTGGTTTGGGATTTTTTTAGAATCCACAGATGATGGAATTCAAATTAATTCCATGAGCTTCTTAATGGAACGATAATAGAGAGCCAAAGACAGAAAAAGTGTCACTGTGTTCATGCAGCTGTGCTAGTTGTCATTCAAAGAAACAAACAATGAAACAGAAAAAGTCCACAGTAAAATCAAATTAAAAACTTACACATCTTTGGAATATGTGTTCTAATTGCCTTCTTTTAAAATTCCTTTCAGAATTGTTTCATTGGTTTATTTTAAATATGAAGTAGTGATGTTCTTCTAAAAGTACACCTTTCTAAATTGTTCAAATTACTAATAAAACAAATGTAATAAACTAATAGTAAATCTGGCCAAACAATTGGACCTTCAAGCGACATTTAACGAGAAAGATAAAAGTTTTACCACTGGTGTTTCCAATTCTATTTTTTTTAAAGTCAAAGTACACTAAAACTGTAACTCCTGGTCCTCTTCCGACCTTCTATTGGTTTCAGCATCTAGGAATATTTCTTCAACTATTTTCTCACTGCAGAAGAATTTCACTTGAAATCCAAACTCTTAACAATGATGTTATTAACTCAGAAGTAGAAACGCTACCTCAAGCTCCCTAGCACATCTCAAAAGTGGGTTTGGTTTGGGTTCGGGAGTTTTTTCTTTGGTTGGTTGAGTGGGTTTTTTTTTGTTTTGTTTTTTTTATTTGCAGAAAAAATGCTACTTTTAAAGGCTAGGCAAGCAAGGCTATCTACCTGCATATACAACATATCACGAGATCAAATTGAAGCTTTGGTAAGATTCTCAAATTTTTAAGGTCCACTCCTCACAATAACATATTAAAGAAAGTCCTAACCTTTTCCTTTTTCTTTTAAAAAAATATCTGAAACACTAAAAGTTGAAAGCAAATACAATAGCATTACAATAACACTGCACTAAATTCTGTCCTGGTACACAGCATGCATATGCCCTGTGCCAGCGGATGAGTTTTAAGGAAAACGTGCAGTCAGCTGAATATGAATGAAGAGCCAGTACCCAGCCATCCCCCAAATACTCTCATGCACCCTCACACTCTCACATTTAAACATATTATTCAAACCTCATATAAACATAATGATAAAAAGTCAGTTTCACTGCTTCTGGAATATATGTAGTGAACCTTGTAAGCATTAGGTGGAGAGCACTCAAATGTGTGTGGGTGACCGGCAGGTCTCCCAAGGCACAGGAGACATCCAGCCCTGCACCCTGCCCTGCACAACGGGGGATTCTCCTTGCCCTTTTTAGTGACAACCCACAGATCATTCCCCTTGTCCTCCTTTCCCCACAGCTGACATCCTCTTGCAGTTGCCTTCTCCCCTGAACCTATGAGTTGCAGGAGAAAATAAAAGCTGCATGTTCAATACTGGAACCAAAACTGGAATGAAAATGGGGACTGTTCAACTGAAACCAAAATGGCATAAATTCCATTTGGTTTCCTATACTTTCTCCTGCATCAGTTTCAGACCAACGCAGAATAAATCAAATTACTTGAAAAACAAGTAAGTCAAACTCTTAGGGATGTCTTGTTCAGGCACTCTGCAAAATGCCATCCCACACTGTCAGTCGCTGCTGTGCCTCAACCTTCTGCCTTTAAACATTTAGAACTGAATAAAGACTGACATAAGAAGACAGGCGTCTGCAACGGCATTTAAATTAATGCCAAATCATGATGAAACTCAGGCACTTTTAAGGTTACGTTTTACTGCAAACTCCAGAAGACTATCACATCTTTCTCTCTTGGAAAAAAAATGCTGCAGCATTTTCTAAATAGGAATGTTCCCCATGTGAGCAGTATCATCAGCCAGCAACTACAAAAAACCTCAAGTTAAATAAGGCAAATTAGGATTATTCGGCAAAATGAGATAATTATTTCTTCTGAAATACGCAAGTGATGATTTTAAGACAGATGATATCCACAAGAGATCTGAGATGAATTTATGATTTCCTCTTGCAGAACACAAGAGCTACGAATTTCAGATAGCTAGAGCTGTTTAAACTATTTTAAAAAACAGCTGAGAAACAAATGGCCAAATAATTCTAAGCAAATGAGAAGGGACATTTCTTTTCAATTGTCATCAGTCTGACCTAGATTTCAGCATGCATGTTCTCCTAAATTACAGACCAGATTGAAAAGCCTTTTTTATATACTTCAATATGCAAGAGCTCCTCCAGATAGCAGCAAATCCTGTTTCTGATTCTCTGGCATGAAGCTGTTCTGAAAAGTATGTTGGACAGACACACTTCTTCGCTTCAGAATTGTCAAGTACTCCCAAAGCTGTCAAAGTAGTATGCTGCAGTAATGAGAAAAAAAAAAATCCCCCTACGCAAACAGCATTTTCTATCAATTCTAAATACTGTACCTATATGAAAAATCTATTCATGTTTATGAAGCCAACACTCCACAATGTACCAACATGACACTGAGCTCTGCACATAGCTGGCTGTCCCTAGCCGCCTCTGAAGCTTGCACACCCAAGGAAGGGCAGTAGCTAGAATCACATCTGTTTTCCTTCTTGGTATGCAGGAGCATAGAAGAAACAGTGTAGATAACATTATCTGGTTAGTCTTAGTCTTCCTGTGTTCCAAGAAATCTCTGGAAAAAGCCAGCAAGAAGCTCTACAAGTATTTGAACGTAGGCGGCCACCTAACATTAACAGTGCAGAGATGGAATGGGAAAAATTCCTACTTGCAGGATATGAAAAGCAAGTAAGCCTTCTTATCTTAATATAGAGGAAAGACCTGTGAGAGGTGACAGAGCAATGTTCAGGTGAAAGTTAATAGTGACCGTGAAGAAAGCTCTAGAGGGAAACATATACTATAACCTATTTACAAATAAAAAGAAGGAAAGTAAGGAAAGAAAAAGGAAGGAATGGGAGAAAATGAAGGAAGGTGGGGAAAAATAGAACTCTAGCCTGGCAATGCCAGGATGAATGCAGGGCAAAAGTGCACCTCAAAAGTGACTCTCACTATGCATTTTGTGAACAAGTGTTTCCTTTATGTTGAAGTCTGCAGCCTACAGTGCAAAAAGGAAGGCTGAGCTGGAAAAATACCTTGTTGCAGCTGCAAAGAACACACGCAGTACACAGAGTAACTAGCTCACCACACTCTGTGCTCAGGATGCTTTCCCCCAGCAAGTCTCCAACCATTTGTGATTTATGGAAACATCATGAAGGTGAATATTAGGGATTGAGTCACACTGGTAGAATACGTGATAACATGAGGCAACAAGGAGGAGGAAGAAGGGAAACCATGCTGCCCCCCATCTTCCTCTGCTAATTCCTCAAAGAGAAGTGATCATACCTTTAGCCCACCATCCCTCCTGCCTTGTGCCAAGAGCAGCACTGCTATATTTGGCTCTAGTATTAGCACAAATTCACAAATTCTAATTTTTAACTGCTGCTTTCTATTTCAGTGGAAGTTAACAAGTATGGACCTAACTTAAGCTTATTTTATTTCAACAGCCATGTGTTGGTATTTATATCAGAAAAATTTAATCCAAGATCAATTATTTTACAGTGTTTGAACAGGTATCAGCATCGATACAATCACCACATCACAGAACTTATCTTGTTTGTAATTATATTATAACACAATACAGTGACCCAATCTCTCTCTACAAAGTAACATTACTATCTCAGTTTAAGTATCACGCAGTAGTACTGAACTCGGTCTGACCCCTCGTTAGGTACCAGCAATCTGCAATTCATAGCAGTTGTTTACCTGTCCAACCCACTTTGCACTTCCTTGAAAGCACATTTCTTCCGAAACAAACTCCTAGTCTTTATTCAAATTCGATAAGCAATATCTCATCTGTAATCAAGAGGCTTCAAGTAATTCCTTTTTGTATTTTTTTTTCTGTCACACCTGCTGTTTATTAAAAAAAACACGACATTTTTGTGTCTTTGTGTCTGAATTGTACCCATAAAGCTCACTCTCATCAATGCCCAGCAGCCTTATATGTCTGGAGATAACACACTGTATTTACATGGATTTCAGAAGAGTCTCAGTCAGGAGCAAAGCTAGAAAAATACACACGGTTTAGGATCATTTGCACAAAATGATGTAGTCTAGGATATCCAACAAAAGCCATAACTGTAAAAAAAGGGTAAGTAGGTCATAAGTTGCTTTAGTGTCAGTAGGAAGTCTACTGTATGTGGCAGAATAGAGAAAAACACTCAAGTAATACCTGGACGAATACAAAAAACTCAGATACACAGAAGTAACAATCTATACCACAACCTTGTTTTCTCCTAGAAACAACATTCAAAACCAACCTTACTGTGAATTAAATTATTTTATATCAGATAACCGAATCAATATTATATTGAATACTTAATCGCACTAACAATTCCCTACATCCCACAGTCTAAGAAGAATCTATCACTGCTTCTCTCTAAAACAACAGTTCTGAATTAGTTGAGGCCCTCACAAGCAACAGTATGCCATACCTATCTAGCACTTGCTCAATTCAAAACCTGGCCGCTCATGTATCTAGAGGTGCTTTACCATGATCCAGTCACACCTAGAAAACAGGAGTCCACCAGTGGCAACAGGCAGTTACAAGCCATCATCCTGGGATGACTTGAAGTGTTGTTTCTCAGGAGTCTACCAGAGCTGCCAGACTTCTATATGCATCACACTTCATATGTCTTCTCTTCCATAGGCACCACATTCAACTTTAGAATTCATAGCTAAGGTATCTACTCTAAATTGTTCTCAAGATACCAATAAAACCAATGCTCTGTGACAAATAATTAAGACCTTACCTAGGCACATCACTTCTCAAAGCATGATTTATTTTTTTTTTTAGACATGAGCTACACTTTCAAACTTTTTTTTCAACCAAAAATTAGAGTGCTCTGAGCCTCACATTGGTCATCAGTGCCCTGACTTTTCATTAGATTCAACTCCTAAAACTTACTGAAAGAAAAAGGATACTTTACTACTTTACACTAAATCATATGTCCCTGAAGAAGATACCTGTGAACTTCAAGGTCTAGTAGACGTATCATTAGAAGAACAGAAATGCAATATACGTATTAACAAATATTTAGGGTTACAAGTAGAGATGCACCCAGAAATCCAATCTGAAGAAGGCAGCTATAAAGCACGCACTATTTTTGTGCATTCTAGAGTGACCAGCTTTCCAGATCTCTCAGCTAAACAAACAGGCATCAAACCAGTTGGCTCCTGTAATTTCCTTTAACCCATCAACCATATCTTAATGTGCCTTTTTACCAGATTTCTATCCAAACATCAGATCACAGCTATGCAGTAGCAAAGATTAAACTCTACCACATAATGACATGATTTTAAAAAAGGAATTTCACCATGAACCTAAACAACTTAATTAGTGCTTCATTATCCTCAGGATGTACCTCTATGCAGCAAAAACATGTTGAAAACAGTATGCTGCCACAGTACATCTTCGTAAGAGAAAATGCCAACTGATCCTAGCTCACTGATCTTCTGCAACGTTCTCCAATATTTTATCTAATGAAATTTAACTGTATCCCTGCAGATATCTCATGCAAGTTTGGAGGAAGAGGAACTTCTATGCTGCTGATAAGAAACGAGTGATGCACTTCGATTTGAGGAGGGGGCAGAGACTGCCATACTAGCATACTTTCTCTCCCATTAATGTTTTTTTTCCCCAGTGTGTTCTTCCAGAAAGAAACAAGGCAGCAAATGGAAAAGAATTAACTGAAACAATCTTCCAAAGCCTACAGTGACCTTTTCACAGCTCTCAAAACCAACACTGCACCTTTACTAACGTTAACTTGCAAGAAGTCGGTCATTCTTCTAGAAGGCCTCTTCTTCTGTGCCTGGGAATAAATCTTCTTTCACTTTCCCTGCTCTTACTTTGTCACATGGCTTGTTTTATAATACATCCTTCTGAAGTCCTCATTTCCTGAGCAGGTTGTATGTAGTTCCATCTTTGGTCCTTTTTCCCTTCAATTCTGCTGCTCCAGTTAACATTTCTTTGTGTCATTTAAAGTAACATCTTCAATCCTGACACAAACATTCATTCACCTTGTAGCATTTCTATCAGACCAAACCCTGTACCAGATGGCATAGTCAGTTTGCACGTGATCTACATCAGATCACCAAATTCACCTTGTCATTCATGAATCCAAACTTCTGATTATCCTTCAAAAATCCATTTCTGAATGTATGATGAGTAACATCGCTTCATATCATGTTAAATAAAACCATAACTGGGAAGAAAGCTAAAGGAGATGGGAGCCTCCATCTCCTTTATAATGGGTTGCAGCAAAAGAGTTTACATTAAAAATGCTCCAGTAAGTAGTACCTCCAGGTGATCATGTTATTAAAACTCAGAAAGAAAAGGATTAGAAATAACTACTTTGAAATATATTTTGGGGCACCACTACCCTCAGATACCATGGAAGAACATTGAACAGTACTAGTTGGTTCAAGCTCATGAAGTGGGAGACAAAGGAGAAGACTCCACCTCAGCACAGGCAGCTCTCCAACCCAGGCTTGTTTTTTTACATCTGCATATTTATGCCAAATGCTGCTGGCAAGCCAGATCAGCTCAGGGATCCAAAAGAGAATACTCCTTCCAAGCCCTCCCAAAGGCTTGCCACAAGCTAATAGTTCCCGCATTGTTGTGAGACCATTAGGTAATGCAAGAGAAGGGGTAAGAGCCTAAGGAGGTAAGACCAAGGAGAGTAGGGAGTGGCTGCCTGCTCCTGCAGTAGTCTCTAGTTAGATCACATTGAGCACATCGTGGAACTGCACTGGATTCCCTTTGTGAGTGTTGCCAGATGAGCATTGGTCCTGTCCTTGCAGCACGGGCAGGAATCATGACCTCGCAGCACCCGCAGCAGCCCCCACAAGGCAACCAGAGCTGTAAGTAAACCACCTATCACTGAAGATCTATGTACTCAACTACAGGTTTGCAGGGTTGTATCTCACTCCTCCATATACCAGACAATGATCACTCCTTTAGTCTTAATGGACTGTTACTAAAATGGAGAGATCCTGGGACAACAGCTTGTTGAGGTTTCAGCAAACTAGTTTGGCTGGGTTCACTTTCAGGTGTATGGAGTTTGGAAAAACGGATGGGTGTGAGCAGCAAGGCAGTGGTTACACACAAGCCTTTTAAAGCCTTCTTGAAAAGAAGGGGAAGGAGGGGACACAACATAGGAAACTTTGGGCAGGAAGGAAAGCAAGTGACCTGGGTTTCAGAGCAGCAGAGTTGGTCAAGCTGCTCTTCTCTTCCTAAGTGAACTGAGGGAGGGGTCTCTGGACTTCAATTATTCTCTAACTGTAATCACATACTTCAACTTTGAGAACCTATAAAATAAAGAAGGCACATTTGGAAACTCTGCTATGTCTTAGTGTCTGCATCCGTAACTAAAGGTATTGAGTGTTCATCCCAGACATAAAAGAAACCCTCCTACTGAGTTAGACCAAACATCTATTTAACATCTAGCCTGTTTCCAAAAGTGCCCACATTTTCAAGAAGAATAGAAACGTGGCAAATAGATGCTACTTTTCCTGTAATACCTTTCCAGCCTTCAACCGCTTTCATGAATTCTCTGAACCGGATCCCATTTGCATATTCCCCACAATACACACATCTGTACGCATGCATTGTGCATTTGGGGTTTTTTAGGTACCTACCCTCAGTGGATTTCTCATCCTGTGAACCCATGAGAAATGTTATTATCTACAGCAACATCTGACAAATTGTTACTCAGATGTAACACCCACTACATAAAGGTATAAAAATTCTATTCTTCCCGCAGGAAACATCTCCCTTCCCCTTGTTTGTTTCTTTCTTTGTTTTTTTCACAGAAGTATAACTGTCACTAACTTTCAAGTTACTTTGGAAAAATGCTTGTCTTACACATGCTGGAAGATGCACCTTCTTTCATTCTGGGAAAAATGAAAAAGCATTTGTATTTAAGCAGTAAAACTGTATTACAGCCTCCAAATACTTGCAAACAAGCTTCAAAATGCATCATCTATCCATTCACAACTAGGCATAGTACAAAGCCCACAGGAAAATACAGTTTTAACACAAACTTTAATTCTTGAACAGAAATTTCTAACATTTCAGCTTTATTTTACATTAATCTGGTACAACACAAAGCAGAGAAAAAGAAGCATTTTAAAATTCTGTTTCTTAAATGCCACTTAGCACTATTTTTCCTTCTCTTCTACATTTTATGCATTCTAATAAAGAATTTGTTTCTTCTCCGATACTGAAATAATATACAAGCTTTTAAATTGTAGAAGAGATCTGTCACATAAAAAATTTCATTATACACACCCAAATAGTTTTACAAGAGTTTTACAAAGGTAAACTTAAGGGTCCTACCCATTAAATACTATATTAAAAAACACACACGTGATTTCTGTTGATGTCCTCCTGTGTTCAAGTTTGTTTCCAGATAATGATAATTTTTCAAAGCATTTGATGCTGACTTTTTAATTCATACTAACATATTGGAGACAAAAGGCTCCTTTGTATAAGGCTTTCTGTACATGAAAAAAAAAAAAAGAATAGAAAAAGAGAATACGCTACAAAATCCACCTGCTTTGGCAAGTTGGAAGAATTTTAAACATGTTCATATTACAACTACTTGTAAGTTAATTCACATGATCGTAAACTAGAAGAGCAGTAACTTAAGCAGGCAATTCTAAAATTAAACTATTTAAAGAATTTGCGGTAAGCTGAAGTACTCCCAGCATTTATAGACCTTAGAAACAAAAGGAGCAGTTGCCCCCCTGGCAGTTTTTGCTTTCGCAGCACAATTCTCCACCTGCAACCAGGTGACACTATTTCATTCTAAACTATGTTGTTTCACCTGATGTGGGCTTCTGTAAGACTAATGTTTTCTTAAACCAGAAGATGCATTTTCTAGAGGAGACAGAAAACACATTCAAGAGAAGGTGGCTGTTCCAAGGGAGTGGAAAATTGAACTGGGACAGGAGACACTGCTGGGAGAAGATGCCATAGGACTGGCGACCACAGCGGAGGGTGACAGGGAACACACCTGCAGTGAGAAGACCACTGGCTGGACACCGCAGCTGGCAAAAGCAAAATAAACATCCCAGTGAGGGGGAGGCTGGGTCACAAATTCACTCAGCTCACTAGCAATTAGCGTGGGACCAGCACCAAAACAGAGCTGCAGCAGTGGCTCTTTGAGATATCCAGTTTTTTCGGAGAAGCTCCTTGCCACCTATACGTCCTGTACTTCTCCAGATCTCCAGCACATGGGTGCACTCACTCAGGAACACCTGAAGTAGCAGCAGGTTCTACTTAAGAAGAATGTGTACATTCCAGACTGAGAGAATTAGTTGTTCAGTGGAAGCACAGCCAGATGGGAAGGCTCCTGCATCGACCAAATAGGCACATTTCCATATTAACCTGGAAAGGGGGTGTGTTTTTTTACTAGCAGGTGTTAGTGAAAAATGGATGGAACACGTAGAAAGAACAGCTGAGCCAGGAGATTGCTGGTGTGCTGCTTCAGTGAGAAAAGCAGTCTGAACAGAAACCTTCCTCACTCTGTAAGAAAGTACATTAACTACTCAAAATATAATCCCATAGAAGACAAATGAACATGAGAAGAAAAACTATGATAAAAATTGTATTATAAAGGTTTGTAATCATTAAAGGTTTTGGTTTTTTTTTCCATTTTGAAAGCAAAAACAAGCTTTCACATCCTATTAACAGCTCTGTGAACTCCAATACGCCCCATCTCAGTTACACTTCATAAGGTTCTAATCTTAGGGATGAATCACACAAGAGTTATCATGCAATGTTAACAGAACTTCCGCCTTTTTTTTTCCCCCCCTCTCTCTTTAAGCCTAGGAAGGGATTACACACATACACAAAGAACGTTACAGTTGAAAGGTGAACATAGACAACATGTGGAGGACACGCTCAGTGCTAGAAAGTTGCTAAATTAGATTCCAAACCTAGAAATGCATTTCATAACAGAAAAGATCTCCATCTCCCAGATTTGTTGCTTTCTTAGACATAATTTTAATTCTGAGACATGAAAGCCTGAAATAATGAAACTATACCATCATGCCACATTTTTCTTATGAATTGTAAAAATACAGTAATTGTAAAGAAAATCAATATATTAACTAAATTTGCATATTTGGATTTTACAGGTTATACTATTTCAAGAGAAGCTAACTCCAGCTACTTATTTCTGATGAAGACTTCAGGATGGCAGTAGAGGAAGCAGAAATAGCCTGCTGAGTCTCCCAATTTGAGAAGCTCTGAAAATCTGTCCTATAGGCAGTTCCACAAGAGAAGAAGAAAGGGAAGCACAGATCAGACCCTCACCAGCCCTTCATTAATAATTAGGAAATACTAGAATCACTCTCTTACGCTTGTCTTTCTTGCACCTTGCAAGGAAATAATAAATTAATAGATTTCTGTACAAAAATGTTAGTCTATATCATACAGGACAGAAAGATGACAAGCTATGAGCTTTCACAATTTACTCAAATTAAAAGCTTCCTTCCATGAAACAAAAAATTCAGTGCCAAAAATGAAACATCCAGTTCAGCCAAAGACCCACACAGACCCACATTCTCATGCTTCCCAAGAAAGATACCTCCTCACTAAAGCAGATGCTGGACTGAACATGTACTATGGGCTAAATAAAAGTCAAATTTCCAACCTCTGGTAATTTATTGTATCATCCTTTCACCTTTCCCCAGTTTTGACTCAGCTGCAAAATTTTCTGTTAGTTTTGTAAATTATTTGAAGCTGAGCTCCTGGAGAAGTAGTTTGAAGACCATCTAAACTCCACAGTGCTCATCAGATATAAATATTGCTCCATTCAGGTCAGGTTACCCTTCTCAGCTACATGTGGAAATTTGTTTCAACAGCTTATCTTCAAAACTACTTGTACTGCTCTTCCAACAGCTTAGATGTCCTACATCCCACAGGATTAAACTCCAATAATCTCCTTTTTTAAAAGGGTATTTATAGAAAATTTGCAGATCAGTCCTACCCAAGTCTGAGAGAATAAAAAACAACAGTCTTTAGTGATACAATTTTCAGATACTCAAGTCAATAGTGAAAAACTGTCTTGTGGGCAAGGGACATCACTCTTTCTTCCCTGAATGTCTGCCTATATTAGGCTGCAATGCCAAACCAAAATCATGTATTAAAACTTCTTCCCCATTGTGGAAAAAGGCATGTGTTCTACCTCCACTAAGCTGAAGAAAGGCCTATATTATCTCAGTTTGTAGAGAAATTTTTGTCATAGTATAGTCAACAAGTAAACACTTCCAGTGTGCATGCAAGGCAGATTACACCATCAAACATCTGCATACAGTAGAAAGGCAGATTACAGAAGTTAGCGCACACACAGTGTCCCAGATACCAAAAGGATATACAAAGCACTTCACTCTACAAACACTCAAAAAAAAAAAAAATAATTCACAGTGAGAACAATATACAAGAGTCTCCAGGACTCTTCCTTCCCCTTAAGATTCGCTTAATTAAACCTCTCAGACTCACAGAACCAAACACCAACAAATGATTCTCTAAACTTACAATTCCCATCTTTCACCACCGTAATTAGTACAGTAACATAGTTATATGATAAAATACTACTTTATATTGAATAGACTAGACACTGGATCAGAGGTCACACCGAGTTTAGCAGAATTAATGACATCTGTCTTTACCCAAATGATCTTTAGAAAGACAATGTTACTTTCTTTACTGTAAGAACAGTGTGCTGAACAACACAGACTACATATTTTCTCAAATCAATAATTGTTTCACGTTAAAACAAATAACCTCTGAAAAAATTGATTTCAGCATATCTTCAGCAGCCCTCCAAAGTCTTCAAGAATAGCAACAAAATCACTCCTGGAATTTAGTACCGAGGAAGCTTTAACCAATACTGTAAGAGCCATCTAACTTCAGCTGGAAGATTTTGCTCCACAGCCAAAATAATTAGGAAAAATCACCACTTTATACCACATCTAAAAAAAAAAAAAGGTTTGAAGACTGCAAATACAATTGCAAAACTAATCTCCTACACATAGATTTATCCCAGGATAGATGTTTCAGACTGCTGACAAAATATAAGTTCTAACTTTCTTCTTGTGTCCCCCCCCATAACCACCTTTCTACAGAAGAAAAATAATTTTCAAAAGTCATTTGACAATCATGAACAGTCTTAAATGTTTACATCCTAGAGCTACCTAAGATACAATATAAGAAAGCCAGAAAATGCAAGGCACAGTTACTCACAGAGCACACTTGGAAATCAACACACAATACAAAAGCATTCTCTCCCACCATACACTTCAGAGGCAACTAAAAAGACAATTTAAGAATGCCATTTGCTTCTAATGCCCCCCTAACAAAATATTAGCAAAATACATGTATTTCAAAAATAGAGGAAAAAAATCTTACTCTGCTATATCAAGATATCCACAGGAAGCAGCTGCGTGTAGAGGTATCCAGCCTTCATTATCTGGTTGATTAATATTTGCTCCATTTTCCACCAGAAATTTCACCATATCTACGTTATCATCTATACAAGCCTATAAAGAAAGAAAGATTTAAGAAATAAGTTCATATCAAAGCTGTTCTGCAATACCGTGCATCTTTAAGCAACACCTTACGGAAATGAGGGAAGTAGTCTCAGGTCTGATGAGGCAGTAGGGTTTATTTGTTGGGGTTTGACAGGAAGAATTTGAGATAAAAGCAGCAGGTGTCACAGATTTGCAAAATATCCTTAAATAAACAAATTCAAACAGAGTTTAACAAAACCAACAAATATGATTTGTTTGGGTTTTCTGGGAAGCTGTTTACAATCCCCACTGCAACCTCGTTCTCCAATACAAAGTGGAGACTTTATAAACCCTCACTCCATCCCAGGCCTAGCTCAGTCACCCGAGTGGATATTACAACTGAAACAACAGCAACACCACGAAGCAGAATTGTTGTGACCAAGAGATGGGGAGCAGTCTGGAAATAATACCATCATGTGATTTTAATCAGAACGTGAGTTATGAGACTAAGGAGTCAGGAAGGGGATGCTACACTGTATTTCAACACCCCCTTGCTGTTTTCTACTGCAGCGTACTCTGTACCACCATCCACCTTTTAACAGTCTATTAATCACTGCTGTTTATAAACTCACATGAAAATCAGTTTGGTATGTTGCAAATATATTAGCATTTGTGCACACCCCTTAATTACCAAGCAAACAGTGTTGGCCAGTTGCAGAACTACTGCTGTTCTCCAGATCTCCATCTTGACTGACTCCTATTTTGCCTTTCTTCTCTGTGTTTGAGTATTTTTCTCACAGGGTGCTCACTCAGTGAGTTTTCTTGCCAACTTCCATACTGCTGCCCTTAAAAGGGCAGAGCAACAGAGAGAAAAGTCCTTCTGCATTTCAGGACAGCATGGACTCAAAACAGCTAGACCCCACAAGACTGGTATTAATTTTTTAGCTTAATAAATCAACAATACTACATAACCAGAGGCTGAAATGAGAACTTTTACTGCTGGGCTCCTAAATCCTTCCAGAGAATTATGCCTCCAATTAAATGCAATTAAGGTATAAATTTTACTTTTCAGAATACTTTGACAGGAATAAAGACTGAAAACTACATACTGCTTTACTACGCCAAACCCCCTCAGATTTCCTTATTTAAGCAACTGTGCCTTCCAAGATGAATCACAAAGCTTTCCTCCATTCTGCTGTGCTGAGGCAACAGCTACACTGCAAGCAGTCCCGTGTAACCATCAGAACACGAACAGCAACAAATTATCCCTTTTTGACCCCATTTGCCTTAGTTAGGTACAAACTTAAAGCTTTTTTTAGAACGTTTTAACAAGGAGTCTAATCTTGTTCATCCATAAACTTGCAGCGAGACTGCAACGGGACTCCAGTACACCGATCGTGCTATTTGTTTTTCAATTAAAAAACAAGAACACCTCCTTGAATGAAAACATTCAAAAACCTTCCAGCCTTCTCAGGTATTCTTAAAAAAAAAAAAATTTAGGAAGGCAGTTTTCAATTATCTTTTTAGTCATATCCATCCCTAAAATCAGCAATTCTTTTGATAAAATAATTTATGAACATACTCCAACAATAAAGACTATGAATTCCTCAGGCATATCGTCTTCAATGTCTTCCACTTATTATCAGTGCACAATGCCTATATGCTAGTAACAAGCACTGAAAGAAAAGAACCACTTCTCTTTGCAAGACATTTTGTTACTTAAATAAAAAGGAAATAAATGTGAGACATTGTAACTTAACTTGAGAGAACAAGTTCAAGAAACACAGATGCTTAGACTTAACAGAAACATCAGTCCATCCTTATTTCACATATGAAAACATCTAGTTTTTCTGGATATCCAGTTTGCCTGATGATTGATATCCTACGTATACCATAACTTTCACCATTTTATTATAAGGAAATTAAACTTATATCAGAAAACTTTTAAATTGCCTGAGCATTTTAAAATACAGATCTTTTAATATTACATTTTATTATGCTGCATATTCCCATATGTTAAAATGTTCTAACAGTCATAATCTGGGCAGAAAAAAAAGGATATCTTAAAATTGATTACCATCAAGAAAAAAAAAAAAGCCAGACCATCTGGTTGTGACACGACCCAACATAGAACAACCCTTGCCCATTTTTCAAGTATACATAAGAAAAACTGGCAAGACATCCTCATAAAAATACTGTTGCTAAGTGAATCAAAAGCTTACATATGCAGCACATTAAAAGACATATGACTAAGTGGCTAAAAATATTTGACCAAACTTGGGCAGTTTATTGTGCCATACATGGGAAGAATTAGGAGAGCTCAAATACACTTCTCAAGTATTATCAGAGTTTGCACATTCATGACAAGCAAAGATAAACAATACATGAGATTATATATATTAGGATGATAGAAGAGTAACTATTAAGATAATAGAAGAATTTACTTGCATATGTAAATGGGAGAGTACCAGCATTACTAGGGATCACATTCGCGAGGTTTAAATAATGTTCCCTATAACTGATTATACAATCTGAACAACAGTTCTAACAGTTTTGTTATGGAACAACAAAAGCCACAGCAGCTGAAGTTGATGAAATGGAAGACAGCTGTATAATTTAAAAAATATGACCTTTGAGGTTCCTTAAGCAAAGATTACCTAAAAATGTGCCTTACACCTGAAGCGTTTTATAGAACGCCCACTGTGGCCTCCAAGAAGGTTACTACCTATCTTAAGGTGAGGAAAAGCAAATGCATCTGATCCCGTTGCTGAAGAACACTCCTATAACACATCCCCTTTCTCCGGGGTCCCTTTCTCCCTTTAAGGGCCCCGCCGGCAGGTGCTTGGCTGTCGGGTGTTTGATGGACTCTATCACTCAGCACTTTCCATATGAAAGACACCTCAGACTATCAGCAGGTACCTTAGGTCAGAAAGCCAAGAAACAGATGTTATAAAAGAAATTTTATCTCAACGTTTTTCCATTTCTACTCCGCTTGTCACTGTGCTATCTTTGTAGTCACTTCTATAAGCAGTATTTATCAAGTGCCAGAAGTGCCTCCGTTGTTAAAGACTGACATCTCAACCCCAAAAGGAAAGCCTGTCAGAACAGCACGATAAACTTAAAGCAACAGCCTCCAAAAAGTCTGTCCTTCTAGACCTCAGCCTGAAAGTTATTACAAAGGACAAAGCAACATACATGCAAGATTCAATTAACAAGAGTTCCATCAGTGTCACAGTGACTCAAAAAGATTCATTCCCATGATGACTTCTGTCCCCATCTCTGCACAGAGGACAGATGGCCACAGGTCTTCCTCTTCCACATTTGCTACAAACCCTCTAGAATTAATCTTGGTTCTTGGCATTCATCTGGCCATCCCCAGTCTCTCCCTTTACAGTCCTCAGTGCCCACCTAGAGCCTCAGTTACTGCTTAGTGAAACAACAGGCCATGCTAAAGCTCTTCCCAAGTGCTTGTGGACCACCACATATGTACATCACTTACACCAGCTAGCTCTTGGGCAAGCAGAAGAGATAGGAGGTCATGGTCAAGATCCCCTTAATGCCATGCACTTGGTTCTGTCTCCCCACCCCTTTCCCAGCCTCCACGAACTGGTAGAAAGGCAGCATTTCTGCATGAAGCAGTCATTGCCCTGCCAAATTTGATGGAAGTTAGCCAGTGGGCCTCAAACAGAACAACAGCTGGACAGTGTTCATACAAACACTGTTTCCTTACAAACATACAAACCTCGTTTCCTTTGGGAACTAACTTAGAAACCAGGCTAATTAGCCATAAAGGAACCAAAAATAAAGCAAAGTTGATAATTCAAAGTCTGGTTACCTTTTCTGATAAGAACAGAGATGAAATCTCGGAGGAAGTTTACTAAGGCCCAGGAAAGAAAACCCCTTTCTCTTTGTACAGCCACCTGAAACCTGGACTGCAAAGACGAGCAAAGTCCAGCAGCACCTGGCTCCCATGTACATCAACCACAGGTACATCCAACTTGTCCTGGAAACAACACACTTATGTTACAGTGAAAGTGTTCTAAACTTTTCCCAGAAATACTTTCTGATCACTCACAAGGGGA